>NC_081561.1:63935644-64181483 GCF_022355385.1 Mustela nigripes
AACCCTCTTACACTGTTGGTGGGAATGCAAGTTGTTGCAGCCAATTTGGAGAACAGTGTGGAGATTCCTTACGAAATTAAAAATAGAGCTTCCCTATGACCCTGCCATTGCACTACTGGGTATTTACCCCAAAGATACAGATGTAGTGAGAAGAAGGGCCATCTGTACCCCAATGTTTATAGCAGCAATGGCCACGGTCGCCAAACTGTGGAAAGAACCAAGATGCCCTTCAACGGACGAATGGATAAGGAAAATGTGGTCCATATACACTATGAAGTATTATGCCTCCATCAGAAAGGATGAATACCCAACTTTTGTAGCAATGTGGATGGGACTGGAAGAGATTATGCTGAGTGAAATAAATCAAGCAGAGAGGGTCAATTATCATATGGTTTCACTTATTTGTGGAGCATAACAAATAACATGGAGGACAAGGGGAGATGGAGAGGAGAAGGGAGTTGAGGGAAATTGGAAGGGGAGGTGAATCATGAGAGACTATGGTCTCTGAAAAACAACCTGAGGGTTTTGAAGGGGCAGGGGGTGGGAGTTTGGGGGAACCAGATGGTGGGTATTAGAGAGGGCACGTATTACATGAAGCACTGGGTGTGGTGCAAAAACAATGAATACTGTTATGCTGAAAAGAAATAAAAAATTAAAAAAAAGAAACAATTCCATTGATAACAGAATCAAAGACAAAAAAGTATTTAAGAACAAATTTAATAAGGGGAGTATAATACTTCTTCTCTGAAGATTATAAAAATTATTGAAAGAAATTAAAGATTTAAATAAATGGAAAGGTAGCCCATGCTCGTGTATCAGAAGACATAATATTGTTAACATGATAATGCTCCCCAAATTAATCTACAGAGGTAAGAAATTCTATCAAAATCTCAGCTGGCTATTTGTAGAAATGACTAGCTCATCCTCAAATTCATATGGAAATCAAGTAACTCAGAATAGCCAAAATGTTCTTGAAAAAGAAAAACAAAATTGGAGGACTCACTACTTCCCAGTTCAAAACTTACTACAAAGTAACAGTTATAAAGACACAATGATATGGTTTAAAGATAGATATATAAACCAATGGAATAGAATTTATAATCTGGAAATAAACCCATATATCTAAAGTCAATTGATTTTTCAACAAGGATTCCAAGGCCATTCAATGGGGGGAAAGGATTCCAAGGCCATTCAATGGCCTTCCCAACAAATGGGAAGGGGGCAAGTGGATATCCACATTCAAAGGAATGAAATTGAACCCCTATCTCACACCATGTGCAAAACTTAGGTCAAAATTAATCAAAGAGATAAAATTGCAAAATGCTTACCAAAAAAATTGGTATAAATATCTGTGACCTTAGCTTTGGCAATGGCTTCTGGATACAACATCAAAAGTGTAAGCAAAAAAGAAAATAGATTCATTGGACTTCACCAGCATTCAAAGCTTTTGTGTTTCAAATGATATCATCAAGAAAGTTAAAGACAATGTACAAAATAGGAGAAAATATTTGCAAATGATATATCTAAGAAGGATCTGGTATCCAGAATATATAAAGAATACTGGAGGTGATTATGCTAAGTGAAATAAGTCAAGCAGAGAAAGACAATTATCATATGGTTTCACTCATATGTGCAACATAAGGAATATCACAGAGAACCACAGGGAAAGGGAGGGAAAATTGAATAGGAAGAAATCAGAGAAGACAAACCATGGGAGACTCTGGACTCTGGGATGCAAACTGAGGGTAACAAAAAGGAGGGAGAATGGGTTACCTGGGTGATGGGCATTAAGGAGGGCATGTATTGTGATGAGCACTGAGTGTTATATGCAGCTAATGAATCATCAAACACTATATCGAAAACTGATGATGTACTATATGTTGGCTAATTGAACATAATAAAAAATAATAAATTTTAAAAAGGAAAAAAAATTTTTTAATCATATTTGTTATGTTTTAAAGCTAGTGATGTAATTTTAGGAGGAGAGCAGTCAACTTATTTCAAATGAACTTTCTCCAATTTGTGAAAACATGAAAAATTATCAGAAATTTGTCTCATGATGATGTGTTATTTAAGTAAGGCATTTCACATTTTGTTTAACTTGATATATATCATGAAAAAAATACATTTCAAGTGTTGATTTGAAGTATCTACTTGCCAATTTTTCAAATCCTACTAACCTAAACATAATAGAAACAAAAAATAAATGCCCTCTTAGTCATAAACTTCCAAAATAATAATAATAATAACAATTTTTAAAATAATACTTTAACTCAACAATAAAAAGCCAAATAACCCAATTAAGAACTGGGCAATGGATGTGAGTAAACATTTCTCCAAAGATATACAAATGACCAATAGAAAGATGAAGAGATACTCAACATCAATTGTGGTCAGGGAAAAGCAAATCAAAACTACAGTGAGATACCACATCTCACTCCCTATGACTGCTTTTCTCCAAAAAGTCAAGTATTGGAGAGGATGGAGAGGAATTGGAACTCTAGTATGCTGCTGACGGGAATGCAAAATGGAGCAGTCACTTTGGAAAACAGTCTGGGAATTCCTCAAAAGGTAAACATAGAGTGACCACAGGACCCAGAAATTCCATTCCCAGGTATATACCCAAAGGAATTGAGAACATATGTTCACACAAAAACTTGAGCACAAATGTTTATAGCACAATTCTTTATAATAGCTGAAAGATGGAAACAACCCAAATGTCCATCAAGTGATGAATATATAAACAAATTGTGCTATATCCATACAATGGAATATTTTTCAGTTTCAAAAAAGCATGAATTACTGATTCATGCTACAACATGGATGAGCCTTTCACATCAATGGAAGATGCCAGTTGCAGAAGACCACATATGATTCTATTTATATGACATGCCCCAAATAGGCAAATCTAAAGAGATAAAAAGTAGATTAGTGGTCACCTGTGTCCAGAGTGGTTGAGGGACTGGGAGGTAATGACTAAAGGGTACAGTGTTTCTTTTTGGCATGATGGATATTTTCTAAAATTAATTGTGGCAATAGTTGCACAACTATGAATATACTAAAACCTATTGGATTGTAGATTTTAAGTGGGTAAATTCTGTGCTATGTGAATTACATCTCAATAGCTGTTTTATGCAATATGCAACTGATGATTAACTGAACTCTACACCTGAAACTAACAATGCATTATATGTTGGTTAATTGAATTTATATTTAAAAAAATTTTATAAAGCTGTTTTTTTTTTCAATTTATTTATTTTCAGAAAAACAGTATTCATTATTTTTTCACCACACCCAGTGCTCCATGCAATCCGTGCCCTCTATAATACCCACCACCTGGTACCCCAACCTCCCACCCTCCCGCCACTTCAAACCCCTCAGATTGTTTTTCAGAGTCCATAGTCTCTCATGATTCACCTCCCCTTCCAATTTACCCCAACTCCCTTCTCCTCTCTAACACCTCTTGTCCTCCATGATATTTGTTATGCTCCACAAATAAGTGAAACCGTATGATAATTGACTCTCTGCTTGACTTATTTCACTCAGCATATAAATCTGCTTTAAACAAACACACAAATAAAAAGAAAATGGCAAAAATAGGGTATCAGGAGAAGCAGCTCCCTGTGTAGAAGAGCCAGGAATCTCCATTGGCTGCTAACTTTGAGTTAGCTTTGAATCAGCAGGATCGTGTGATGAATTCCCAGCAAAGCCAATGTGATCCTGAGCAGATGGAGAGAGACAGTGTTCAAAATATGGCAGTAGTGGCAATCTCACCAGTTAGATTGCCTTGTTTGGCATTGCCTCTGACATGGCAAATTCATTCCGGACATGTCATTCTATTCTTTTTTTTAAATCCAGTATAGTTAACCTATAATGTTATATTAGTTTTACTACAATATAGTGATTCAACACTTCCATGCATCACCTGGTGCTCATGATAACAGGTTTACTCCCTCCATCACCTATTTCACCCATTCCCCACCCACCTCTCCTTTGGTAACCATCATTTTGTTCTCAATAATTAAGAATCTGTTTTTGGTTTTGGACCCCATTCTTGAAGGTTGTTAATGAACATTCCCAAAAGAGAGAGGTCATGGGGATACGTGGTGAAACTGCCTTCCCAATTTTTACAGTGCGGAAGGCAGAAAGACTTAATAAGGCAATGATAAGAAAGGATGGTAATATTACAGGGGAAGAAAGTCTAAAGAGAATAGTTAATATAGAAAAGAAAAAAACAAGGAGAAATAGGCTGTCCTCAAATATCAAATGAAAAGAGTAAGACTTATCCTATGTCAATTCAGTTTAAAAAAATATGGAGCACCTACCCACATAGAAGGCAGCCTTCCATAAAGTACAGTCCTGGGAAAAATCCATAAACAAAGGCTTTTCTGATCAGAAAGCTTGAGAGATGCTAAATAGTCTACTTTCCCCCTTTAAAGATCATAGTGTACACTAATTTACTCAAAGTCTTTCTGGGAAATCTCCCCATGCAACAGTTTTGTTTAATCGATCATTTTTTTAATTTATTTTTTTATTTTCAGCATAACAGTATTCATTATTTTTGCACCACACCCAGTGCTCCATGCAATCTGTGCCCTCTATAATACCCACCACCTGGTACCCCAACCTTCTACCCCCCGCCCCTTCAAAACCCTCAGATTGTTTTTCATAGTCCATAGTCTCTCATGGTTCACCTCCCCTTCCAATTTCCAATTTCGATCACTTTTTAGGCTTGTTTGGTCACTGCACTTCCCCACACCTTTTAAATGTTTAGAACTTTTAGCATAGCAGATTCACTGCTCCTTGCAGCATATTGCAGCAAATGTTGTTAGAAGGCACAAAAGTGTGGCCACTGAAGAGTGATACAAAGAATAGATGTGATGGTCACTTTGCCTGCCCTTAGGAAGCTTCCATCTCAGTCTAAGTTAGGGCTGGAGCTACAGGGTGCTGCTCAGCACCCAGTGAGCCCATGTTTGTACCAAGCACTTTCTCTTCCCCTTGACCTAGGAACTGTTGCTCTGTTTTGTTGCTGCAAATTGCTAAATCCTGTGTCTCTTCCCCATTAGGTCTTCCTTAAGTATAGAGACATGGAGACCAGAGCCCAAATTGAGTGTCAGTTATCACTTCACTAGTGCCTTAAAAGAACTAAAACTCTATGGAAACTTTTAATTTTGGTAATTTGTCCATTTTGTGGCTGCTTGAGAATGTAGCTATCTCATCTGCTGAAAATGTTGTTGGTGACTAGTTAGTTGGAAGTGCTCACCAACATGGGATGTAGGAGCTGTGGGTACACATTTTTTTCTACCTTTATTTCCTTTCCCTAAATAAATTTGGCAGTTCAGAGGCCCTGGTGTCCTGGTGTCTGGTGTCCCTATCTCCACTTCCCCTGAGAAATTCCCTGATGCAAAAAGTATGTTTGGAAGCTGGTTAAAAATTATCCTGGCATCTATAAAGAACTCCTCAAACTCAACACTCAAAAAACAGATAATCATGTCAAAAAATGGGCAGAAGACATGAACAGATACTTCTCCAAAGAAGACATACATACAAATGGCTGACACATGAAAAAATGTTCATCATCACTAGCCATCAGGGAGATTCAAATCAAAACCACATTGAGATACCACCTTACACCAGTTAGAATGGCCAAAATTAACTAGACAGGAAACAACATGTGTTGGAGAGGATGTGGAGAAAGGGGAACCCTCTTACACTGTTGGTGGGAATGCAAGTTGGTGCAGCCACTTTAAAAAACAGTGTGGAGATTCCTTACGAAATTAAAAATAGAGCTTCCCTATGGCCCTGCAGTTGCACTACTGTGTATTTACCCCAAAGATACAGATGTAGTGAAAAGAAGGGCCATCTGTACCCCAATGTTTATAGCAGCAATGGCCATGGTCACCAAACTGTGGAACGAACTAAGATGCCCTTCAACGTATGAATGGATAAGGAAGATGTGGTCCATTTATATTATGGAGTATTATGCCTCCATCAGAAGGATGAATACCCAACTTTTGTAGCAACATGGACAGGACTGGAAGATATTATGCTGAGTGAAATAAGCCAAGCAGAGAGAGTCAGTTATCATATGGTTTCATTTGTGGAGCATAAGGAATAACACGGAGGACATGGGGAGATAGAGAGGAGAAGAGAGTTGGGGGAAATTAGAGGGGGAGATGAATCGTGAGAGACTGTGGACTCTGGAAAACAATCTGAGAGTTTTAGAGGGGAGGGGGTGGGAGGTTGGGTGAGCCTGGTGGTCGTATTATGGAGGGCATGTATTGCATGGAGCGGGAGGTGTGGTGCATAAACAATGAATTCTGGAATACTGAAAAGAAATTACAAAAAATAAATAAAATTTTTTTAAAAAATTATCCTGGCATCTACCTTGCCTGTTTAGAAAGTTGTTTTTTTTTTTAATTCATCATGTTCATTAGTTTTTCTTTTTTTTGGTCTGCAAAGTTTTTAGGAGCATTTCTTATAGGTTTGATCTGTTTGCTATTAGGTACCTCACCATTTATTGATCTTGATTATTTTTCCTACAAAAGGGGCAAGGATTGAGAACAAGAAAATATCACCATAACTTTTCTGCCTATGAATAAAGTACCACCTTATTTTATATATGAATATTATAGTTTCTTTCAAAAATTCAGAATCATAAAAGCATTGATTTGTTATCAAATTAAACATATGCTGTTGTTTGAATAATACAGTTCTCCATATTTCTTTTACAAAAATACTATTTCAAGTGTCTACACCTTCTCTAATACTCCAAAAATGCCTATGATTATTTAACCTTTTGAAAAAAACACGATTTTTTTTATTGGGTGTTGAGTATTAATTTGTTACTTTGTCACTCATTTCACTATAAACCTTTTATTTTAGAAACTTCTTAAGGAAGAGGCTGTATCTACTTCTTAATAGAAACATCCAAGTGATAAAACTGAGCACTGTTGCTAGACCTTAGTCAATTTAATCAGGGTGCAGTCTTATACTAAAGGTAGTATTAAATTCTGTTGAGTACCTAATGATATACCGGGACTACCCAGAGTCAGTGACCAGATATCACTCTCACCTTCTAAGCTACATATCAAGTCAATAATAAACTCAGGACAAGAAATAAAGTAGTAAGGATGGGAGAATCCATATTGCACACTAAAAATCCTACAGATTAAAAATGTAGTGGGTTCTTTGGTGAGATTTTCCTAAGAATATCAAGAAAGTTCTTACTGTTCTTGGAAACAGGGAATATTCCTCATGTAGGGAGTTGTGCAATAAGAAGTTTGGTGCCAGGGGTGGAGAAAATTCTGATGAAACATGCCAAGACATCATGAAGCTGTGTGCAGAAAAAGATCAAAAGAAGATTCTGAGAGCCAGGAGGGGTTCCAAGTTGAGCTTCATCTTGCTGAGAGGCAATGATGGGTTTTGGGAAAGGCCAGGTGGTATTCCGGAATAGGCCAAAGCACTGGTAAGAAGGATTGCTGTAAAACTTTGAATTAAATGGAGCTTGTACAACTTGAAGGTGGCTATCTGAGAAAGAAGAATATTCTGTTTGGAAAATAGCCAACTTATTTAGGTTTTGATTATCTGTGGTAAGGTGGTACAAAAACTATCTGCCTTAATAATATCAAATCACAGACAATACTATGCCAAAGGCAAGTTTTAACATCCCCACCCATCAGACTTTTTCTAGAACTATTAAAAGGGGATTCAGTAGACTGGCTTGAATGCATCTCTACTACCTGATTCTGTTTAAGGACATCTAGTGAATATATATCAAAGGGAAACAGAAAAGGAAAGACTCGACCACATGCCTTACAAATAGCAAGTTCTCAGAAAAGTTTGTTGAATGCAGGAATGGAAGGACAGGAGAAATTTCTAGTCTGGGCTCTGTCATTAATTATGTGACCTTGGGCAGGTTACTCAACCACATTATGATAAATCATCCCACTGATCTATAAAACCTCAATGTCCTCATCTGTAAAATGAAGGGATTGAATTATTGGATCTCTCCCGTCCCTTCCAGTTCTAAAATTCCATAATATACAGGAATTATCTTGCATAAATAGTTTCTGAGTCATCCAGAACTGAACTAAGAATTCTGTAGCTAGGAGAAGTATAACCTCCTAGGTTCTGCAGAAGGAGAAGGAAGGGTACAAGGCTTTCATCACCATTTAGTTATCATCAGGCATTTAATATAAGCCCAATAAACATAAGATCCTGAGCTGCATGCTTGGTGAAGTGAAGCTTCATTCCTGCTCCAAAGGAGCTTATTTTCAGTTATGAAGTAGTCATGGTTAATAGTTTAGATAAGTTAGTAGTTTATATGTTAAGGAGAAAAGGAAATCTAGACAGTTTCTGTGCTTTGAGCTATAATTTTTCCTATAAAAATCAAGAGCCTGAAGCAAGCATTAGGCTCAAGGTCTAGGCTCTAAATCTGGTGTGCTTCCTTGAATACTTCTCTGGGAGTGCCCACTTACCAACTGAAGACCAGTAGGGACAAGTTACCCACCCCCCTCAGATACAATATACAATGGATATGCTGAGCTTAGTGCCAAACCCAGATAAGTGCAGTAGATACTCCCTTTTAAAAGAAGGGGAGAGGGTTCCTCTCCCCTTTATAAAGTCTATCCAGCTACATAGTTTCAGGACCCTCATTCAAACCTAATTTGACTTCCTAGTGTTTGAGTTCCATGGCTTTGGCTCTGCCTTTGGTTCTAGTCTCTGGGTTATGCTCTTTTCCCCCAAAGAAGTGGCCTGTATTAGCAATGAGCAACTGTTTTTTTTTGTTTTTTTTTTTTTTTTTTTTTTTTTTTTTTTCCCCAATTGAACACTTTAGCTTACTTCCTATCTGCAAAAGTTTGGGACTCCAAAGATTTCTTTATATTTCATACTATCTCAGTCTACTTCAGCCCAAACTAATACAATTTCCTTAAAAACTTTATGGCCTTATGGTTTGTCTCCCTCCCAATCCCATCTTGTTTCATAAGGCCTTAATCTCACAAAACAAACTGAGGGTTGCTGGGGGGAGGGGGTTTGGGAGAAGGGGGTGGGATTATGGACATTGGGGAGGGTATGTGCTTTGGTGAGTGCTGTGAAGTGTGTAAACCTGGTGATTCACAGACCTGTACCCCTGGGGATAAAAATATATGTTTATAAAAAATAAAAAATTAATAAAAAAAAAACTTTATGGCCTGCCTGCATCTCAATTTATAATCCACTCTGTTAGGTATAACCCATACCCATGAATCTCCGCAAGATGAGTCCTTCTCTACTTTCAGCTCCCTGTGAGGCTTCTGTGGGATGATACCCTTAAAATCATTTGAAGTCCTATTACTTAACTATAAGGATCAGTGAGACATGCCCTTAAAATCCTTAAGAGAACTTTTGACTGTCTGAGAGGGCCAAAGAGATCCTGCTCTAGATTTTTATGAGGCCTTTTTTTTCTTTTTTAAGATTTACTTATTTATTTGGGAGACAGAGAGTGTATGTGAGAGAGGTGAGGTATCGAGTGTGAGCATGACAGAGGGAGAGAAGTAGACTCCCCGCTGAGCACAGAGCCCAATTTTGGGTTCCATCTCACCACCTTGAGATCATGACTGGAGCCAAAACCAAGAGTCAGGTGCTAAACAACTGAGCCACTGAGGTGCCCTAAACTTTACGAGGTCTTAACAGAGGATCTTAACATCTCACTCTAGGTAATATCTTTTCCAGGAAGCATTCCTTAAGAACACCTTTGCGGGCTGAAAAGATTCTTCTGGACCTTATTCCTTACTTCATTTTTCTACTCTCCCATTTTAATATAGGCTGCTGGGGGTGCCTGGGTGGCTCAGTCAGTTAAGCATTCAGCCCAGGTCATGATCCCAGTGTCCTGGAATCCAGTGCCATGTGGGATTCCCTGTTCAGTGGGATTCCCTCCTTCCTCTCTCTTTGCCCTCCCTCCCTGCTTATACTCTCTCTCTCTCTCCCTCTCTCTCTCTCTCATAAATAAAAATATTTTTAAAAAAATATATACACAGCTAGAAGAAACTGAGCAGCACCCTTACCACTCTTCCTGGAACTCTCCCTATCTCAGTCATTGTATTCATTAGGTACAATCTCTACTTACCACATTATGCTGGTGACACTTTTGTGAAACTTCCCCCATTACATGAGTATCTTTTCCTCCAGCTCAAATGATATCTCTCTCACTTTCTGGGAAGCCCTCATCAACACCCCTCAAGGCTTCTGCTAACATGCTTTTTAAAACTCATTAGACTTTCACTGGCATACTCTTTATGTCCCTTCTGGCTTCCTACTGCTGTCTAAACCCAAAGCCAAAGGCACATGCTACAGGTTTTTGTTTACTGCAATACCCCCATTTCAGGTAGCAACGTTACCCAAATCTACTGACTAACTATTGCTGGCTATTGCCACTACTCCAAGCTTACTGGCTTAAAGCAACAATCAATTTATTATCTTTCATGGTTTCTCTGAATCAGAACTTTGGTAAGGGCTTGACTGGGCAGTATTGGTTTAGAGTCTCTCCCGTGGTTGCAGTCAGATGGTAGCTAGAGCTAGAAGAGTGGGGGAAAGGATGCTAGAGAAATTGGGAACTGTCTAAGCCTCTCTTCACATTGTCTCAGGACCTCTCCTTGTAGTCTCTGGATGGGCTGTCTTACAACATGGCAGCCTCCAGCATATAAGCAGCCAGATTGCTTGTTCAGCAGCTAGAGTCTTCAAGAGCAAGAATTCCAGCTAACAAGTCATAAGCTACATTACCTTGCATGATCTAGAGCCAGGAGCCATCCAGAATTACATCTGTTCATCCCGTTGGTTATAAATGAGTCACAAGTCCATCCAGATTCAAAGATATGGAAATTAGACTCTACCACTTGATGATGAAGGGACAAAATTCCACATAGGATAGAAGATAGCATTGTGGCCATCTTTGGAAAATACAATCCACCACACCTAGGGTGCGGACTGCAATGAGGGTTAGGGACGGTAAATGCAAAGTTCCTGGCACACAGCCAAGTAGTTGCTAAATAAATTATTGTTATTATTACTCATGTCATTATTACTCTTACTCTTCAGTATTTTTTTTCCTGAGTGTTATCAGAATCTTCTCAGATAACGTACTGTTTTAACTTCCTTTCTCCATCTTCTTTATAACTTTTATCATGCCTTTAATTGCTAGTAGATTACTTCTATAGATAATTTTAAATCTCATAAAATCACAGAATATTAGGGCTATATATACCTTATTTATCATCTCAAGAAACCATTTTATGTTAGAGATGACAAACCCAAAGCTTCGCACAGCAAAGACACTTGCTCCACACACAAAGGCAAGTTATCAGTCACAGACACCAGACCCCAAAACCCCTGGTTTAGATTCTCAGACCCATACTTCTTCCCACGTAACATTCCCACTTGTCTCATCAAGAAAGGCATGATGACTCACTTCTCCTTTAGGATAAAAGCTTCCATTTTCCCTAACTGGATGTCTTCCCAAGCCCTTCTGCTTTCACATAGTCTAGAAGCCTACTGCTGCAGGGTATCAGAAAGTTTACTTGGAATCCACGAAGCTTCTTTGGGCACTCCAAGTGTTAGAACACACTGACATTAGGGAATGCAGAGATGGAGCCTCTTCAGAGAACATAACACCATGCTTCCGATCTATCCAGCATTCCTCATCTGAAACAAGAACTGATGGCCCAACAATCACGTCCGCTTCTGTTTTATTAATGTCTTTGAAAAGATACTTCAGGCCAAATTTGTCCTTTGAGCATTCACATTTAACTTCCATTTAATTTAGTAAGAACTGTTACATATATATCTAAGAGTGAAATTTGACCAGAGGATAAAAAGAACAAAACTGTCACGGGTCACGTACATCACCAGTAGTTCATTTCTGAATGTATTTTCTGCCTTCTGCTTTCTGCATCGTTCCCTGGACTCTGTGCCCTGCTCTAAAGAAGACCTTAATTTTTCCTTTGGAAATGACTGATAACGATATAAAGTCGTAATGCCTCTAGGTTTGTATTAAGTAATTTTGTAAGGTTTGGCTTGCTCATTTGTAAGACCTTTATCCTTCCTTCCCCTTCTCAGATGGCTCTCCCTGGCAGCTTTTTTCTTGGTTCTATTAAGCCAGCCATTGGGGGAAAATGTTCTGTCCTGGAACAGTATGGCCACTTGAAGGCCCTGAAATACTATTGCCCTTGTCGCAGTTAGCATCCCTCTCTGATCTTTACTTTTCCTGTTGGAGATTTTTGCTCAGGTGCTAGTATTGTTCATTTTCTATCCTGGCAACAAGTAAGAAATAATTGAAGGTTATTTTTAATGATAACAGTAATTATATAGGTCCATGCAGACCTTGCTTGGTTCCAGCTGAGATTTCTCTCAAATCCATTGCCATGACTACCCCTGATTTTTAAACTAACAGATGTATTCAATGTGCCCCAGTTCATGTGATTTTGAACAAAAGCAGTTTGGAAAATTGTTAATAGTCTTCCTTGGGGATGGGGGGTGGAACTAAGCCTCAAAAAGGAAAAAAAAAAATCCTACAAAAGAAATCCAAATAATTAAAGGCCAAGAACTCTAGATTTCAGGTATTGGCCCAGCACTTAAAATTGATGTCAGGGAACAAGGTAAGATTATCAGAGTCACACATCAGATGGCTGTGATCAAGACATTAGTTTATGAAACTAATGAAGACTGATTCATGTGAACATTGAGCTATAAATCACAAAATGTCGATTGACAATAATTCACAATTATTTATGTTTACCAAGCGAGACAGGATTCTAGTGTTTGGTTAGGGAATAGCCAGTGGAGACAATCTGTCTCTAGTAGGACTATGTACATGGCTAAACAGGTAGTTGCTTATTCAGCAGATATTTACAAGATGTCAAGCAGTGCCAAACACCATGTCAGGTTTTAGGGAGTCATAGCTAAGTGAAATATAAGATATAGGGACTGGATGTAGTCCCTAAGCTCTTGGAGTTCACCACCTAGTAAACAGCAAGGATAATGGTCAGCTTCAGAGACACAGGAATGAGATCTAACCCAGCCCCAGAGAGGCAAGGGAGGCTTCTGGGAGAAGAGAGCATCTTTGTTGAGTCCTGAAGTATGCATCGCAGTTGTTCATCTGGCCGGTGGGACAGGATGAAAGAAGCAAAGTGCTATATAAGGGTTTTTTTGTTTTTGCTTTTGTTTTGTTTTGTTTTGTTTGTGGGATTTTTTTTAAATTTTTTATTTTTTATAAACATATATTTTTATCCCCAGGGGTACAGGTCTGTGAATCACCAGGTTTACACACTTCACAGCACTCACCATAGTACCTACCCTCCCCAATGTCCATAATCCCACCCCCTTCTCCCAAACCCCCTCCCGCCAGCAACCCTCAGTTTGTTTTGTGAGATTAAGAGTCACTTATGGTTTGTCTCCCTCCCAGTCCCATCTTGTTTCATTGATTCTTCTCCTACCCACTTAAGCCCCCATGTTGCATCACCACTTCCTCATATCAGGGGCTTTTGTTTTTTTTTTTTTACTTTCTTTCTTTTACTGTTCTTGCATTGAGACTTTCTTTCTAAAAATGTGTCCATACCCTTGTTTAGGCTAGACATCAGTGACTTGCCCTTTTGTTATGGTCCAATATACCTGAGAGGCCAACACACTGCTTTCGTGACAGGTGCTCTCCGCATGCTGATGATCAATGGGACGAATGAGATCAGAATCTCCCACTGAGAGGTGGGAGTGTGAGTGGTGCTTTTTCAAGTTCTTCCTTGAGAATCCCAAAATTATAGGTTGTATTAATCCATGGCTTACTGTTCATTGCCAAACCCTGTTCTGAGTGTTGGGGATTTGAGTCTGATTAAGATACAAGGTTGCAGCCTTCAAGGGACTCATATTCAACTAAGTGCCACAGTTAGTGACCAAGTAAGCAAAGATATGATTGATGCTCTGAAGAAAATCAAGAACAGTAGGGGAAGATGGGGGCAATGGCTTTAGATAAAGTATTAGGGGAGAGCTCTTTGTTCAGGAGACCTGACCTGTGAACAGTTTCACATTTCCTCATACCTTAAGTTTCTAGGGCTTTCCTTTCTTCCTTAATTTTTGGGACATCCTATGTATGAAGTAGCTCTGCAGGTGGTTAATCTCACCCACTCTGTGGAGACTGTATTAGTGTCACAGCTAGACAATGACCAGTGTCCCAGCCCCAGGACATCACTACAGGTCCCTTTCTACTAACTGTACCTCTTAGCAGTGTGAGAGTGGGCAAATTGCTTAAACTCACAAAGGTTTCATTTCCTCATCTGCAAAATGGAGGAATCTTCAGGGCAAGGGTAAAGCTCTATGGGTGATGGGTGATAGTGAATTGTTGGGAAGAGGGAAGCTGATAAACAAAGTAGCCCAAGTGGAGAGAAGAGGCCAGAGAAAGGGCCTGGGCTTGGTAAGTCCACGTAGTGTAGACTTGGTAAGAGGAGCTTCCCTGGGGGAGGCAGACACCAGACTGAGTAGGGGTGGAAATGATGGCAGTCACAATGGTGGGCTGACCACCTGAGCCACTCCACTGTTCTGTGGCCTGGCCTCTGAATGAGGGAAAGGTGTTACCTTTGTATAGAAAGGCCCAGACTGTAGCACAGAGGATGTTGCTTAATGCATGCAACAATCCCACCAAGGTTCACAGTCCAGGTGGCTTTCAGTAATTGCTAAACTCCAGTAATACTGCCGGGTTTGCCCACATCTGCGACTTCTGAAATTCATTACTTCCATCAATCTATCAACCATAGACTTTTTGTTGCCTGGAAAATAAAGTTCAAGGTCTTCCACACGTCATCAGCCTGTCTGCACTTCCAGCTTCTGCCACTCCATCTCCCACCACTTTCTTTCCAGTGGTTCTTGTCCACACTGCTCCTTGCTCTTTCCTGGACCTCAGACCTTCCTGTTTCTCAGAGCAGACAGATCGTCCTGGCCCTGAATTCCCACAGCACTCTGGTTTGTGTTTCTTTTATAACCCTTTTTCACACCGTGTCTTCCGTTTTCACTGCAAGTGGGACTGAGTGTATCCATCATCCTGAGTCTCCTCGACTTCTTGTCTTACACCAGGTCCCAGCTGCACAATAAATAATTGTGGATCTAATTAAATAATTATTATGCATCTGCTATAGAGCAGACCCTGTAAAGAAAATGAGTAAGTTGAAGAGTGGCCCCTACAACGTAGTAGGGAGATAAAGTAGAAATGCACAGGTGTGCATGTAGAGTGGTGTACAATTAGCACAAAATGAGTGTTCGCAGCAGGAAGTCCTTTTGAGTCCGTCCTGAAAGCATCCCCTTTGCTCTGTGCCCTCATCTTCATTATCATTTGTTACACTGTCCTGAAATTACCTGCTGACGCGTGTGGGCTTCCCCCACACAGTGAATTGAAGAGCATGGGATATGACTGATTCATGTTTTTATCCCTGGGTCCTGACCCTCGGTCAGAATTCAATAAATGTTTTTGGAATGAACAGAGCAGCTAGTCACCAAGAATGTCACTTTTAAATACCTTGTCTTCCGTCAGAGCCTGTCTCATTTCATTTATTGATCCTGAAATGCTGTTAGGCCTTTTTCCATTTCCTTTTTCTCTTAGGGCTAATATCCTGGATCTTACAGCACCAGTGCTTGAGTTTTTCCTCTGAGTCCCGGAGAAAGGCCTGGAAGAGCAGTGAAACATTTAAGTGCACATGCCCTTAATGTTGGGGTCAAACCTTAGATCTCTTTCAGATGCTTGAAATGCACAAGTTTAAAACCTACTCTATATCAGTGGATTTCAAATTGTTACTGTGAGTGAAAGAATACCTTTTAAAAAGCTAGCAGAGAAAACTTGGCATGTCGGCCAAAGGTACACCCCAGTGTGATGACTCATAATGTGATATGGCAGGTGGGAAATCTTAAAAAATCATTGTTTCCTCATAAACTCAGCTGCAGAAATCAGATGTGGAATGGGGTGGGGGTTGTATGTGGCAGAGCTGGAGGAAGTAGCTTCAGGAGAACAGCAGTTGTGGAGGGAAAGGACCTTGGCACATGCAAGAAAGGTTTGTAGGCACCATCAACTCTAGAATATTCACTCTGTTTGTGTACTAGCCAGATACTTTCCTACCTCCTTCCCCTTCAGACTGCCTATATTTTGCCTCTTCAGTTCCATCTAGTTCCCCCCACCCCGCACAAAGGATAGGCAGAGAGCCAGAGAGAAAGGAGAAAAATATCTCAAATCTGTTGACTATTTTATGAAACATTCATAATTTCTTTTGTAGAGGGGCAGTGGGAAGGAATGGAAGAATAAAACTGTTAACTAGAAATCAAGGTTTTAGGTAATTTGTTATTTTGCTTATCCTTACTTTTCCATTTATCAAAAGGAAGGAAGGAAGGAAGGGATGGAGGGAGGGAGAAAGGGGGTGGGGAGAGTTGGAGGGAGGGAAGGAAGAAGGGAGGGAAGAAAGAAAGGACCAAAACAAAACAACAAAAAGAAAATCTTACAATGTAATGGAGAAGAGAGAGAAAGAAGGGATCCAGGTTTTGTTCCTAGCTTGATAAGGAGAACTTGAACAAGCCACTTCCCTTCCCTAGGGCTCAGTTTCCCTGTCTATAATATAGATAGGATCGAAGGATGACAAATGCACACACACACACACACACACAAAAAGCAGCCTCCCATTCTGAGCACACGGCAGACATCCTAATGGAATATGGTACTCTCTCCCAATGAGCCAGACTGGCTTTCAAAATCCTTCCCAACAGGATTCCAAGAAGCCACTATGAATTGATGGGAGACAGTCAGCACTCAGGATGAAACCTGTTGTCCATTCCTAACACTGGCTCTAAAATTCTGTCACTCGGACTATGTGTTCGTTGTGTCAGTGAGACCATGGTCTCTACCCTGCGGGAGGAGCTAGTTGGAATGTATCAAGTATAAGTTGAAGTTCTCAAGGCGTCATCTACTTGGGTGGTGTGGATGATGTTGAATCAACAGAACTAATTCAGATCTTTCTTGCTCTTGCCATTACCCACTTTCATCCAGAACCCCCTCACCACCCAGGGATTTCTGACAGTTTCTGGCGTATCTTACATAGCTCGAGAACTGCTCTTTCTTGTAATTCCATAGTGGTCCCCTCCCTGTCATTCAAGGCTTGAGGTGTCACTTGTTGCCCTACCCTTGCCAGAGTTACCCTGCTAAGGCTGTCACTTCTAATGCTCCTCAGAGTTGTAAACCTAAAAAAAAGTCAGATCTGCCTTACCTTCTCTCCACTTCTCACTGTCCCAGAAACATTCTGGCATGAATAGATGGCTTGCTGGTAGACTACGAATTATATGTTGTGGTTCTTGGCATTCCTCATGGAAGCAGACCCTTTGGGTCTGCCCCTGTTTCTCACTCTATAGTGCTCAGACATGGGCTCATAGGGACTGGGAACAGACGCTGTATCCTCTTCTCTCTTATGTCAAGTGCCCTCCTTCCTTTTCCCTCATCTGGTGGTAGGTGTGTGGGGACTGACAAGCAAACAGGCACCTCATGGGACCACTCTTCAGTTCAGCAGACACAACCAGTAATGTCTGGATTTCAGTCTGGCCCCATGGTAGGGTGTCTGTTATGCAAGTAACAATTAACAGACCCTGGCTCGGGGTCTCTAAACCCCCATCTGAAGCAGCAACTGGGGTTGGGCTGGGGTCTGGACAGTCCTTACAGCTGTGACATGGATAGCCTCTTGGTAAGACCCAGAAAGCTGGAGATGCATGTCGTGGATGTTGCTGCCTGTCAAGGGTCTCAGGGTGTGTGTGTGTGTGTGTGTGTGTGTGTGTGTGTAGGTCCCATTGTAGATCTCATTGACTTTAAGGACCTAACAATCTCACCATGAAATCAGAATTAAGTATGGAATGCTGATGGTTAAGTATCATGGAAGTCACATAAGGAATAGATCAGTATGGGTTCAAAGCACAGCCTTTTGGGAAGGGAGGAGCCTTGGAAAACACTGGGGCTGAGGATAGACAGAGGGCAGGGTAGAAGACACTCCCAGGCAGAAATAGCCCAAGCAAAGGCAGGGGAATGGAAACGTTCAAGAACAATGGCAAATTCAGCCTGATGGAAGCACAAGGTTCTTGTTGGGTATCTTAACAGTGGACATTAGATTGCATCATTTGGGTGGATGGGTTTGTGGAGAGCCCTAAAAGTCAAACAGAGATGTTTGAATTTGATGCAGAGACCATAAGGAAACATTTCTGGCAATCTGTCTAAAGGGATATTTGGGAAGATTAATCTGGCAAGGGTTTATAACAGAAGAGGAGAGGGAGAAACTGTCGGAGAGATTAACTTGAAAGGCTCTTATGTGATTCATCCCTTGAGGAGTTTTAAGTTTAATTAGAAAATAAGGCAGCAGTGTGTATTATACATATTCTTGGAACATGTGTGTGTGTTCCCTAAAAAATTTTAAGAACATACTTATTTTATTTTTTGAAGAGGTAATACATCCAGGTGGATCTTAAATCCAAGCAATATAAAGAGGTGTACAGTTGAAGAGATCTGTTCCCACCTTGGTCTCAACTGGTCTCATTCCCACCTGGCACATGCCCCACCCCCAGCCCCGCAGTACCACCCCTCCAAGCCATGTACATGGCTTCTTTATGTATGCTTCCAGAGCTTCTTAATGCAAATTCAGGCAAATATTAATGCATGCTCTCATCTTTTTTTCTTTTTACCCCAAAGATAATAGCCTATGTACTTCTCTTTTTGAATTTTGCTTTTCTTGTTAAAGATAATAAATGAAAGAAGATGGGATAGGGAGGGAGACAAACCATAAGTGACTCTTAATCTCACAAAACAAACTGAGGGTTGCTGGGGGGAGGGGGTTTGGGAGAAGGGGGTGGGATTATGGACATTGGGGAGGGTATGTGCTTTGGTGAGTGCTGTGAAGTGTGTAAACCTGGTGATTCACAGACCTGTACCCCTGGGGATAAAAATATATGTTTATAAAAAAATAAAAAATTATATTAAAAAAAAGAAAAAAAAATAAAATGGCATTACTCCTCAAAAAAAAAAAATAAATAAATAATTGATCTTGAAGATTTTTCCACATCATTCTTCTTGTCAGTGGCAGAGTATTATATTATGTAGAGAACAAGACCCGTATCGAGAGATGTGTTTTCTAACATACTTTTGATACTGTATATATATATAGTGCTGTAAAAAATAACTTGCCCTGTACCATTTTGTATGTGTGTATATATTCACAGAATAAATTTCCACAAATAGTTTCATTGCATCAAAGTTTACATACATTTATAATTTTATTTTTTTAAAAGATTTTATTTATTTATTTGACAGACAAAGATCACAAGTAGGCAGAGAGGCAGGCAGAGTGAGAGGAGGAAGCAGGCTCCCCCCCAAGCAGAGAGACTGACGCGGGGCTTGATCCCAGGACCTCAGGACCATGACCCAAGCTGAAGACAGAGGCTTTAACCCACTGAGCCACCCAGGCACCCCACATTTATAATTTTAATAGCAATTTGCAAATTGCCCTGATAAGGAGTTGTACTAATTTGCATTCTCACCAGGGATATCTGGAATTGCCTGCTTTCCCACAGCCTTGCCAACGCAGTGGGTTATCACTTTGGGGACTTTTCTGTTCTGTTGGTGAAATCTTCATGCAGCTCCAATTTGTTTTTCTCTTATTATGAGTGAAGTTGAGCATCTTTTCATATGTTTATGGACCCAGTAGATTTTAAGCTCCTTCTTAGGGGGCTAACTTCATCATTTCTGTGCCACCCTTTCCAGGCCTCCCCAAAGGCCTCTCTACAGACCAGGTTTTCAGTCAAGATTTATAAACCCAAGAAAAGTTTGCGTGAATGAATAGATAAGTCATTGAATACATGGTCATGCTGTTGGAGCTATAAATCTTCAATTAGGTATGATTCTTCCCTCAACCAGCATAAGATAGCATAAGCTTACAGGGCAGATATAAAAGTAACATACTTGTAAATTCAAAGATTACAAGCCCTATTCTAAGAATGAGTAGTTACTTGCCTTAGGCTGAAAAGTGAAGAAACTTACATGAAATACCTTGTTCATCCCCAGAAAGGGATGAAGGAATCCCATAGCTCTTTTCCATAGTTTCTTGTTTATTTAAAAAGTGGTTTGGGGGGCGCCTGGGTGGCTCAGTGGGTTAAAGCCTCTGCCTTCGGCTCAGGTCATGATCCCAGGCCCCACATTGGGCTCTCTGTTCAGTGGAGAGTCTGCTTCCCCCTCTCTCCCTGCCTGCCTCTCTGCCTATTTGTGATCCCTGTCTTTCAAATAAATAAATAAAATCTTAAAAAAAAAAAAAATAAAAGAGTGGTTTGGAGCTGGTATGATTAAGTGGTTTCCATAGAACTAGTAGCAAATCAGACAAAATAAGGCCCAGCATGTGAGTTCTCAGGCCCCTTCCACCTTCGTTTCTCCTCATAATCCACCCAGAACTCAGATCCTGTGGTAGAGTAAACTGTCATTAGCTACAGTTTGAAGCCTGAGTTTCTTAATTGTTCCTCTGTGTTCTCACATCAAAATACTGTGAGCCACAGAAAAGCATATTTGTTTGTTTGCCTGTTTTATGAATTGTATGGAATTCTGTTCTCCAGGAGCACATTTGCCAACTGTCTGCTTTATGCTATCTCCAGTCAAAGAGAAGCCCCCGCTAGACAGGTGGAGGGTGAGAGCAATTGTCAGCTAGACCAGAGCAGAACTTCCATGGTGTATTCTTACCAGAAGTGACTTATCTAACAGCTGTGCTTGAACTGAACCTTTCCCTAAAGGAAAGCCTACCCCAAAAACCCATGAAGCCCTCCACCTACTTAGGAGACTCCCCCTTCATCCTTAAGCAACAAGAGCTGTCCTCCTAGTCATAGCCCAGAATATAGAATCACATCAAGCAATGGGTTTAGTCAGCTCTGACAGCCACCTAAAGAGCAGGGAGGCAGAAAGGGGACAGGAAAAGAAGAAAGAGAAGGTAAGTCTGAATTCAGGTTAGGATCATGATTCCAGACCCTCTATAACTAAAAATAACTAAGGACTATTGTCAGGGACCTGGGAAAATAATATGAGTGGGGATTCAGTATTTTGAATGAATCTATTGATGGAGATTAACTATTTAAAATAAGGATACTTGGAAAATTAAGATACTTGCAACCATCCCATTAGAGGTTCTTTCCATTTCTGTTGTTACTTTTGGGGGGGGGGGGGGGTGCGGGTGTGTGTGTGTTAAAATGGTAGATCAAAAAGAAACAACTTTAACATATGTTCAATGTTTAAAAGTCTATTTAATGCATGTGTGTCTATTGTGTCACTTCCTATAATGAACACCCTGTGTGTTATTTTCATCTCTACTACTCACACATTTTGTAGACAAAGAGGAGCCAGAAGAGGTTGAATGACTTGATCAAGGTCACATACTTCATAAAAAAGAGCCCAGATTTTGACTTACGTCTTCTGAACCCCAAACTGGAGTAAAGATTTGTTTCTTAGCTTGTTGTAAAATTGGTCTCAGGGAAGACATTCTGGTGCTGAGAAGTGCCAAAAAAGAAGGGTTATCTTCATTTTCAGCAACAGAACCACTCTAAAATTGTTTTGTGATAATCTGAAGCCTTAGAAACTGTGCTGTATCCAAAGAGGGTTAAGTGAGTAGTCCATACCTCCGGATGATCATCCTGGGGATTATGCCACAGGGCAGTGGGTCCACTGCAAGGCAGTTCAACTACAAGTTAGAACTGGAATCACTTTTTTAAAAATTTTATTATGTTTTTTCAGTGTTCCAAGATTCATTGTTTATGCACCAAACCCAGTGCTCCATGCAATATGTGCCCTCCTTATTACCCACCACCAGGATCATCCAACCTTCCACCCCCATCCCCTCCAAAACCCTCAGTTTGTTTCTCAGAGTCCACAGTCTCTCATGGTTTGTCTCACCCTCCGATTTCCCCCAATTCACTTCTCTCCATCTCCAATGTCCTCCATGTTATTCCTTCTGCTCCACAAGTAAGTGAAACCATATGATAATTGACTCTTTCTGCTTGACTTATTTTACTCAGCATAATCTCCTCCAGTCCCATCCGTGTTGATAGAAAAGTTGGGTATTCATCCTTTCTGATGGAGGCATAATATTCCATGGTATATGTGGATCATATCTTCTTTGTCCATTTGTCTGTTGAAGGGCATCTTGGCTCTTTCCACAGTTTGGTGACTATGGCCATTGCTGCCATGAACATAGGGGTACAGATAGCCCTTCTTTTCACTATGTCTGTATCTTTGGGGTAAATACACAGTACTGCAATTGCAGGGTCTTGGGTAGCTCTATTTTGAATTTTGTAAGGAATCTCCACACTGTTTTCCAAAGTGGCTGCACCAACTTGCAATCCCACCAGCAGTGTAAAAGGGTTCCCCTTTCTCCACTTGTCTCCAACACACGTTGTTTCCTGTCTTGTTAATTTTGGCCATTCTAACTGGTGTAAGGTGGTATCTCAATGTGGTTTTGATTTGAATCTCCCAGATGGCTAATGATGATGAACATTTTTTCATGTGTATGTTGGTCATTTTTATGTCTTCTTTGGAGAAGTGTCTGTTCATGTCTTCTGTCCATTTTTTGATGTTATTATCTGTTTTTTGAGTGTTGAGTTTTAGGAATTCTTTATAGATGTTGGATATCGGCTCTTTGTCTGTAGTGTCATTTGTGAATATCTTCTTCCATTCCATGGATTGCCTCATTGTTTTGTTGACTGTTTCCTTTTTTATGCAGAAGCTTTTGATCTTGATGAAGTCCCAAAAGTTCATTTTTGCTTTTGTTTCCTTTGCCTTTGGAGACATATCTTGAAAGAAGTTGCTGTGGCTGATGTCAAAAAGGTTACTGCCTATGTTCTCCACCAGGATTTTGATAGATTCCTGACTCACACTAAGGTCTTTTATCCATTTTGAGTTTATCTCTGTGTATGGTGTATGAGAATGGTCAAGTTTCATTCTTCTATACATAGCTGTCCAATTTTTCCCAGCACTATTTATTGAAGAGACTGTCTTTTTTCCACTGTATATTTTTTCCTGCTTTATCAAAGATTAGTTGACCATAGAGTTGAGGGTCCATATCTGGGCTCTCTACTCTGTTCCACTGGTCTATGTGTCTGTTTTTGTGCCAGTACCATGCTGTCTTGGTGATCATAGCTTTATAGTAAAGCTTGAAATCAGGCAATGTGATGCCCCCAGTTTTGTTTTTCTTTTTCAACATTGCCTTAGCAACTCGAGGTCTCTTCTGGTTCCATACAAATTTTAGAATTGTTTGTTTTAGCCCTTTAAAAAATGCCGGTGGAATTTAGATCAGGATGGCATTGAAAGTGTAGATTGCTCTAGGCAGTATAGACATTTTAACAATGTTTATTCTTCTGATCCATGATTATGGAATGCTTTTCCATCTTTTTGTGTCTTCTTCAATTTCTTTCATGAGTGTTCTGTAATTCCTTGAGTACAGATCCTTTACCTCTTTGGTTAGGATTATTCCCGGGTATCTTATGGTTCTTGGTGCTGTAGTAAATGGAATCAATTCCTAATTTCCCTTTCTATATTTTCAGTGTTAGTGTATAAAAAAGCAACTGATTTCTGTACTTTGATTTTGTATCCTGCCACATTACTGAATTTCTGTATGAGTTCTAGTAGTTTGGGGTGGAGTCTTTTGAGAACTGGAATCACTTTTGAAGATTTGCCACTTACCTAAAGATAAACTTGCTAGGTCACAATTCATAAACCACAATGTGACAACACACAGTTCCATTAAGGATTTATTTTGTTCTTCCACATGACCACAGAACTTTCACAGGAGGAACTTATCAGTTCCAGCCCAATTACATGAATGTACTTCATTCACGCAAGTAAAGGAAAATTTATTGAGCAGTACTATGTACCAGTTACTTTAGTTACCAGATGCCTGCAATTAAAGAAACTTAACAAAGAAAGAAATTTGCTTTGAGAATAAATAGATTAACTGAAAAAAAGGTTATATATTTATTAATTATTTTGCTTACTTTGTATTTAGTCACACATCATGGCTTACATGTAACCAAAGATTTATAAATATCTCAAACTTTTAAAAATAACTGCCCGTTTAAACATTCCCTTATCAAAGACTCCTTCCCCCAGTCTTTACCTGTTTTCAGATAAAAGCTTTTCTACAGAGTCACACAGAAATAATATGAAAGCTCTTTGGAAGTACACATCTATTATTTCCAAGGATTGGATTTTCCAAAGGCCAAATAAAGAACAGAAATCATTGATATTGTCATGGTCAGAATCCTGGTCCTGTATCAAAACTCAAATGAATTTTCCACAAAGAAAATTATTCATTGAAAAAGGATGTGTTTTGAGTTTTCTACCATACTCAAGTTACCAGATTAATCAGTGAAGCTCTTCAGCAGAAGGTAAAATAAAGCTAAAAGTCAAAATTAGAGATAAATATACCCAGTGTTTTAACCCTGATTTCTGCTTAGTTTTTGGCCTCATATTTAGTAGAGTCATTTGTCCTGTACTAGTGGTCAATGAAGTTTTTCAGATAAGGGAAATTTGCAAAAAACTGAAGCTTATCTCCTTCTTTTTCATTTTAACCAATTTTATGTTTTGAGAAACATCCTATCAATTGCATTGCTCTGTCAGTGTAAGGAAAGTATATTGTACAACATTTAGTCCCTTCCTGATACATAGGGCCCTGCTTCTTAAACTTAATATCCACAGGTAAGCAGCAGTAGGTCTAGAGGATTCAAAGCCACTAAATTAACATGAAGCAAGTCTTCTTGTACATCTAATATACTGGCGAATGTGTAGGAGAAATATATGAACTTCAGTACTCTTAAAAGTTTTTGTCATGTCAAACATACAGAAACATTAACAAAATCTTTTCTACAAAAATCAATTTTATCTTTTTTCTTTTTAGGCAAATGCCTAGAAAGTAGAAATTTTTATGCTCAGTAAGTGATTGAAAAATATGCAACATTTTTATTATTGGAGAATCTTGTGGTATTGGCATTGCAGTTACATTAGAACAAAAAAAGTGTGATGGATTTATCAGAGACAGTGTGAATTGCACTGACCTGCTTGGCCAGGACTCATCTGTAGGAGCAGAAAATCTGAAGTGCTTGATTTTTCAGCAAGACCTAGAAAGCCCAGGCAGCTACATTTTTTCAAACTAGAGTGTCACATTAGAATATGTATATGTTCCAGGGGGTGGAGAGGTATTGTTGTTATTAATTGTTTTGGTTTTACTTTGCATTCTGGGGAAAGTCCTAGAAATCTGCTTGAAAGTCCTTGAAATCTATAGCAACTGGCACCAACCATTTCTTTACAATATGGGGCTATGTTTAGTTCCCCAGCAATGTATAAGCAAAGACACCAATGATTAATCTTTTGGAGTCATTCATTATTTGTCATTTTAAGAGTAACAATTTTTTTTGCAGGTGAACAATGCATATTTCTTTTCCACTTGATATTCAAAGTTTTATTTTACTTTTTCAGTGTCACAAGATTCATTGTTTAACACCACACCCAGTGTTCCATGCATTATATGCCCTCTTTAATATCCACCACCAGTGTGGATATCTAACTCCCCACCCTGCATCCCTCCAAAACCCTCAGTTTGTTTCTCAGAGTCTCTCCCACTGTCTCTCATGGTTTGTCTCCCCCTCCAATTTCCCCCAATTCACTTTTCCTTTCCTTCTCCTAATGTCCTCCATGTTATTCCTTATGCTCTACAAGTAAGTGAAACCATGTGATAATTGACTGTCTCTGCCTGACTTATTTCACTCAGCATAATCTCCTCCAGTCCCGTCCATGTTGAGGCAAAAGCTGGGTATTCTTCCTTTCTGGTGGAGGCATAACAGCCTTCCCTTTGAGATCAGGAACATGACAAGGAATAACAATTTTTGAATTACATTTTCACCCAGAGACAGGAAAGTTTCTAGCTAGAGGGTAAGAAAGAATACAATGCCAGTGTTAAGTAGAGAAGGAGCCTGCTATGAAAACTGAGCAGGGGTAGATAGGGCAATGGGAGGACAACCAGCAATGAGGAGTACTGAGAACCAACAGAACAAAACTGGGATTAGTTCATGGTATCAAATCAGATGAGGACTACAAAGACACTATTGGGGATTTCTGATCCAACATGTGAGAAGCTTAGAAGTCATCACTCTCTCCTAACAGCAAGTAAAAAGCTGGACAAACTGAAAAATCAACAATTCTTTTTAGATTTATAAAACAAGTGAGGTCACAGGGCCCTGACTTCAAAATTGGAGACAGGTGAAGACAGAGAACCACAATTTACTGGAACAGAGACTCATATATGGATACATCTGTGCAGAAACTAGTGGCAAGTTAGGGAAACTGAACCATAATTGACAAATTGTTGGATGTCCCCATACTTTTGTGAGTTTTACCTCCAAGAGCTCTACTATATCCTCAAAGTGAATATTGAAGAAAAATCTCCTAATGCTTCTAGCAGGGGCAAGGGGAAAGGAACATTTTTAAATATGCCAGAGCACTCTGTTCTTATTAACAAGGTCTGCTCTTAGGATAAACTCTTTAACATGAGCCTCACCTGCTGAGTTTTTATCAGACCCTAACTGGCCTGGAGGAAGGTAAATGCCCACCTGCACCCCTGTCTAGCTTTCTATATAGGAAAGAGGAAATACCCAACTCCAGCTACTCTTGCAATCATGTTCCACCTAAGTACAAGTGGGGTGTGGCAGAGACTGAGAAGCATGTATGAAGTTCATTAGCCAGAAGTATAGGCTTATTAAAAGACTGAGACATAATCACAGTAGTATAGAATGCTTCCCCTCTTCCTGCATCTTACCATCACATTACTAAAGGCCAATTTATAGAAGTTTCTTTTACTCTATACATAATGTCTGACTATAAAGAAAAAGTTGCAAGATGTACTAAAAGGCAAAAACAAACAAACAAACAAACAAAAAACCCATAAAACAGCTCAAAGAGATAGACCAAACATTAAAACTAGACACTGATAGGGCAAGGGTGTTGAAGTTATCATACCAGGAGTTTAAAACAACAATGATGAATATCCCAGGTCCTAAAGTGGATAAAGTAGACAGCATGCAAGAGAAGATGGGCAATGTATACAGACTGATGGAAATTCTAAGAAAGAATTCAAAAATGCTAGAGACCAAAACACCACAACAGAAATGAATGTTCTTGGTGGCCTTATTAGGAGATGATATATGGCTGAAGAATCTCTGAGCTTGAGGATATCCTAACAGAAACCTCTCAAACTGGAAAGAAAAAAGACTGAAAAAAAAAAAATAGAATTGAATCCTCAAGAACTATGGGACAACTACAAAGGGAGGGGTCACATAGATGTAATGACTATACCAGAAGCAGAAAAGAGAAAGGAAGAGAAGACATATTTGAAACAATAATGACTGAAAATTTCTCTAAAACTTATTTCAAGCACCAAACCACAGATCCAGGAAGCCTAGAGAACTCCAACTAGGAAAATGACTGAAAAACTGCATATATTTATATACTTTAAAAACTACAGATAATCAAAAATAGAAAACAAAATCCTGAAAGAAGGTGGGGGTGGGAGGGAAGCACTTTACCAACAGAGGAGGAAAAGTAAGAATTACATTCAATTTCTCTTCCAAAACCATGCAAGCAAGAACAGAGTATAGTGACACGTTTAAAGTTTTGGGAGAAAAAAGTCACCAAGCTAGTTATATTAATTTCAGTTGGAGCTGACTTCACAGCAAGATTAGTTATCAGAAATAAAGAACATCACATAATGATAAAGGAATAAATTCAACACAAAGACATTCTTAATGTGTGTGCAAATAACAACAGCATCAAAGTATTTAAGGCAAAACCTGATAGAACTGCAAGGAAAAATAGATGAATCCACTATTATAGTTGTAGACTGCAACATCTGTCAGAAATGGGCAAATCCAGCAGGCAAAAAATCAGTAAGGACATAGTTGAACTCAATAATACCATAATTCAACTGTATATAATGGTCCTCTATAGACTGTTTCACCCAAAAACAGCAGAATACATACCCTTCTTGAGCTCACATGGAACATATGCCAAGATAGACACATTCAGGTTTATAAAGTATACCTTAACAAATTTAAAAGAATAGAAATCACACAGTGTCTGCTCTCAGACCACAATTGAATTAAACTAAAAATCAGTAGCAAAAAGGTAACTGGAAAATCCCCAAATACTGGGAGATTGAACAGCACACTTCTACATAATACATGGGTCAGACAAGAAATATGAAGAGAAAATTAACAATACTTTGAAGTAAATGAAATGAAAATGCAACATCAAATTGTGTGGAATACAGCAAAAGCAGAGCTCAGAAGAAAATGTATAGCATTGAATGCAATATTAGAAAAGAAGAAAGATCTAAAATCAGTCATCTAAACTTCTACATTAGGAAACTAGAAAAAGAAGAGCAAATTAAATCCAAAGTAAGCAGAGGTAAAGAAATAAAAATTAGAGCAATAATCAATAAAACCGAAAAATAGGAAATCAATAGAAAAAACTAATGAAACCAAAAGCTGTTTGTATGAAAAGATCAGTAAAATCAATAAGCCTCTAGCCCAGTTAACTAAGAAAAAAAGAAAGACAAATTATTAATATCAGAAATGAAAGAGGAGACCTCATTACAAACCCCATGAATATTAAAAGGATAATAAAGAAATAATACAAACAACTCTATGACCATCAATTTGATAGCCTAGATGAGATAAATGTGTCAATGCCTTGAAAGACACAACCTGCCAAAACTTAAGAAGAAGAAATAGACAATCTGATTAAGCCTATATCTATTAAAGAAATCAATAATTAATAACCTTCTAAAACAATGGGCCCAGGTGGGTTCACTGGAATTTCATCAAACATTTAAGGAAGAAATTAGACCAGTTTTCCACAATTTTTTTCAGAAGGTAGAAACAGAGAAAATGCTTCTTAATTTATTCTGTGAAGTCAACATTACCTTAATAACAAAAACAGATCAAAGCATTACAAGAAAACTACAAAACAATACCTCTCATTAAAATGGATGCATGAGGAGGAGTCAAGATGGCGGAGAAGTAGCAGGCTGAGACTACTTCAGCTGGCCGGAGATCAGCTAGATAGCTTATCTAAAGATTGCAAACACCTGAAAATCCATCGGCAGATCGAAGAGAAGAAGAACAGCAATTCTGGAAACAGAAAAACAACCACTTTCCGAAAGGGAGGACCGGCGGAGAAGTGAATCCAAAGTGACGGGAAGATAGACCCCGGGGGGAGGGGCCGGCTCCCGGCAAGCGGCGGAGCAACCGCGCACAAAATCAGGACTTTTAAAAGTCTGTTCCACTGAGGGACATCGCTCCAGAGGCTACCCGGGGCGAAGCCCACGCGGGGTCAGCATGGCCTCAGGTCCCGCAGGGTCACAGAAGGATCGGGGGTGTCTGAGTGTCGCAGAGCTTGCAGGTATTGGAACGGGAAAGCTGGCTACAGAGACAGAGCCAACAGTAAGCTCGCAGCTGGGGATGACCTTGAACCGGTCGCAAGCTCGGTGAGCTCAGAACGCAGCCGGAGGTCAGGCAGACGGTAGTAACTGGGTGCTGTTCTCTGAGGGCGCACTGAGGAGTGGGGCCCTGGGCTCTCGGCTCCTCCAGGCCAGAGACCAGGAGGCCGCCATTTGTATTCCCGTCCTCCGGAACTCTACGGAAAGCGCTCAGGGAACAAAAGCTCCTGAAAGCAAACCCGATCGGATTACTCACCCCGGCCCCAGGTAAGGGCGGTGCAATTCCACCTGGGGAAAAGACACTTGAGAATCACTACAACAGGCCCCTCCCATAGATGATCAACAAGAAATCCAGCTGAGACCAAGTTCACCTACCAAGGAGTACGGTTTCAATACCAAGGAGAACAGCAGAAATCCACAGGAGGAGAAAGCCAAGCACGGAACTCATGGCTTTTTCCCTGTGATTTTTTTTTTAGTCTTGCAGTTAATTTAATTTTTTTATTTTTAATTTTTTGTTTTTTTTCTCGCCTTCGGGTAAAATTTTTTTTTTAACTCTTACCTTTTTCTTTTTATACGATTTTTTTCTAGTTTATCTAATATATATATTTTTTCGTTTTTATATTTTTCTTAGGTGTTTTCTTTTTTAAAAATTCTTCTCTCTTTTTTTCTTTTTTCTTTTTTTTTTCTTTCTTCCTTTTTGAACCTACCCCCTCACGATTTTGGATCTCTTCTAATTTGGTTAAAGCATATTGTCCTGGGGTTGTTGCCACCCTTTTAGTATTTTACTTGCCCCTTCATATACTCTTATCTGGACAAAATGACAAGACGGAAAAATTCAACACAAAAAAAAAGAACAAGAGGCAGTACCGAAGGCTAGGGACATAATCAATACAGACATTGGTAATATGTCAGATCTAGAGTTCAGAATGACAATTCTCAAGGTTCTAGCCGGGTTCGAAAAAGGCATGGAAGATATTAGAGAAACCCTCTCGAGAGATATAAAAGCCCTTTATGGAGAAATAAAAGAACTAAAATCTAACCAAGTTGAAATCAAAAAAGCTATTAATGAGGTGCAATCAAAAATGGAGGCTCTCACTGCTAGGATAAATGAGGCAGAAGAAAGAATTAGTGATATAGAAGACCAAATGACAGAGAATAAAGAAGCTGAGCAAAAGAGGGACAAACAGCTACTGGACCATGAGGGGAGAATTCGAGAGATAAGTGACAACATAAGACGAAACAACATTAGAATAATTGGGATTCCAGAAGAAGAAGAAAGAGAGAGGGGAGCAGAAGGTATACTGGAGAGAATTATTGGGGAGAATTTCCCCAATATGGCAAAGGGAACGAGCATCAAAATTCAGGAGGTTCAGAGAACGTCCCTCAAAATCTATAAGAATAGGCCCACACCCCGTCACCTAATAGTAAAATTTACAAGTCTCAGTGACAAAGAGAAGATCCTGAAAGCAGCCCGGGAAAAGAAGTCTGTAACATACAATGGTAAAAATATTAGATTGGCAGCTGACTTATCCACAGAGACCTGGCAGGCCAGAAAGAGCTGGCATGATATTTTCAGAGCACTAAATGAGAAAAACATGCAGCCCAGAATACTATATCCAGCTAGGCTATCATTGAAAATGGAAGGAGAGATTAAAAGCTTTCAGGACAAACAACAACTGAAAGAATTTGCAAACACCAAACCAGCTCTACAGGAAATATTGAAAGGGGTCCTCTAAGCAAAGAGAGAGCCTACAAGTGGTAGATCAGAAAGGAACAGAGACCATATACAGTAACAGTCACATTACAGGCAAAACAATGGCACTAAATTCATATCTCTCAAAAGTTACCATGAATGAGAATGGGCTAAATGCCCCTGTCAAAAGACACAGGGTATCAGAATGGATAAAAAAACAAAACCCATCTATATGTTGCCTCCAAGAAACTCATTTGAAGCCTGAAGACACCTCCAGATTTAAAGTGAGGGGGTGGAAAAGAATTTACCATGCTAATGGACATCAGAAGAAAGCAGGAGTGGCAATCCTTATATCAGATCAATTAGATTTTAAGCCAAAGACTATAATAAGAGATGAGGAAGGACACTATATCATACTCAAAGGGTCTGTCCAACAAGAAGATTTAACAATTTTAAATATCTATGCCCCCAATGTGGGAGCAGCCAACTATATAAACCAATTAATAACAAAATCAAAGAAACACATCAACAATAATACAATAATAGTAGGGGACTTTAACACTCCCCTCACTGAAATGGACAGATCATCCAAGCAAAAGATCAACAAGGAAATAAAGGCCTTAAACGACACACTGGACCAGATGGACATCACAGATATATTCAGAACATTTCATCCCAAAGCAACAGAATACACATTCTTCTCTAGTGCACATGGAACATTCTCCAGAATAGATCACATCCTCGGTGCTAAATCAGGACTCAACCGGTATCAAAAGATTGGGATCATTCCCTGCATATTTTCAGACCACAATGCTCTAAAGCTAGAACTCAACCACAAAAGGAAGTTTGAAAAGAACCAAAATACATGGAGACTAAACAAAATCCTTCTAAAGAATGAATGGGTCAACCGGGAAATTAAAGAAGAATTGAAAAAAATCATGGAAACAAATGATAATGACAATACAACGGTTCAAAATCTGTGGGACACAACAAAGGCAGTCCTGAGAGGAAAATATATAGCGGTACAAGCCTTTCTCAAGAAACAAGAAAGGTCTCAGGTACACAATCTAACCCTACACCTAAAGGAGCTGGAGAAAGAACAAGAAAGAAACCCTAAGCCTAGCAGGAGAAGAGAAATCATAAAGATCAGAGCAGAAATCAATGAAATAGAAACCAAAAAAAAAAACAATAGAACAAATCAACGAAAGTAGGAGCTGGCTCTTTGAAAGAATTAATAAAACTGATAAACCCCTGGCCCGACTAATCAAAAAGAAAAGAGAAAGGACCCAAATAAATAAAATAATGAATGAAAGAGGAGAGATCATAACTAACACCAAAGATATACAAACTATTATAAGAACATACTATGAGCAACTCTATGGCAATAAATTTGACAATCTGGAAGAAATGGATGCATTCCTAGAAACATATAAACTACCACAACTGAACCAGGAAGAAATAGAAAGCCTGAACAGACCCATAACCAGTAAGGAGATTGAAACAGTCATTAAAAATCTCCAAACAAACAAAAGCCCAGGGCCAGACGGCTTCCCGGGGGAATTCTACCAAACATTTAAAGAAGAACTAATTCCTATTCTCCTAAAACTGTTCCATAAAATAGAAATGGAAGGAAAGCTTCCAAACTCATTTTATGAGGCCAGCATCACCTTGATCCCAAAACCAGACAAGGATCCCACCAAAAAAGAGAGCTATAGACCAATATCCTTGATGAACACAGATGCGAAAATACTCAACAAAATACTAGCCAATAGGATTCAACAGTACATTAAAAAGATTATTCACCACGACCAAGTGGGATTTATTCCAGGGCTGCAAGGTTGGTTCAACATCCGCAAATCAGTCAATGTGATACAACACATCAATAAAAGTAAGAACAAGAACCATATGATACTCTCAATAGATGCTGAAAAAGCATTTGACAAAGTACAACATCCCTTCCTGATCAAAACTCTTCAAAGTGTAGGGATAGAGGGCACATACCTCAATATCATCAAAGCCATCTATGAAAAACCCACCGCAAATATCATTCTCAATGGAGAAAAACTGAAAGCTTTTCCGCTAAGGTCAGGAACACGGCAGGGATGTCCATTATCACCACTGCTATTCAACATCGTACTAGAGGTCCTAGCCTCAGCAATCAGACAACAAAAGGAAATTAACGGCATCCAAATTGGCAAAGAAGAAGTCAAATTATCACTCTTTGCAGATGATATGATACTATATGTGGAAAACCCAAAAGACTCCACTCCAAAACTGCTAGAACTTGTACAGGAATTCAGTAAAGTGTCAGGATATAAAATCAATGCACAGAAACCAGTTGCATTTCTCTACACCAACAGCAACACAGAAGAAAGGGAAATTAAGGAGTCAATCCCATTTACAATTGCACCCAAAACCATAAGATACCTAGGAATAAACCTAACCAAAGAGACACAGAATCTATACTCAGAAAACTATAAAGTACTCATGAAAGAAATTGAGGAAGACACAAAGAAATGGAAAAATGTTCCATATCCTGGATTGGAAGAATAAATATTGTGAAAATGTCTATGCTACCTAAAGCAATCTACACATTTAATGCAATTCCTATCAAAGTACCATCCATCTTTTTCAAAGAAATGGAACAAATAATTCTAAAATTTATATGGAAGCAGTAAAGACCTCGAATAGCTAAAGGGATATTGAAAAAGAAAGCCAACATTGGTGGCATCACAATCCCGGACTTCAAGCTCTATTACAAAGCTGTCATCATCAAGACAGCATGGTACTGGCACAAAAACAGACCCATAGATCAATGGAACAGAATAGAGAGCCCAGAAATAGACTCTCAACTCTATGGTCAACTAATCTTCGACAAAGCAGGAAAGAATGTCCAATGGAAAAAAGACAGCCTCTTCAATAAATGGTGCTGGGAAAATTGGACAGCCACATGCAGAAAAATGAAATTGGACCATTTCCTTACACCACACACAAAAATAGACTCAAAATGGATGAAGGACCTCAATGTGCGAAAGGAATCCATCAAAATCCTTGAGGAGAACACAGGCAGCAACCTCTTCGACCTCAGCCGCAGCAACATCTTCCTAGGAACAACGCAAAAGGCAAGGGAAGCAAGGGCAAAAATGAACTATTGGGATTTCATCAAGATCAAAAGCTTTTGCACAGCAAAGGAAACAGTTAACAAAATCAAAAGACAACTGACAGAATGGGAGAAGATATTTGCAAACGACATATCAGATAAAGGACTAGTGTCCAGAATCTATAAAGAACTTAGCAAACTCAACACCCAAAGAACAAATAATCCAATCAAGAAATGGGCAGAGGACATGAACAGACATTTCTGCAAAGAAGACATCCAGATGGCCAACAGACATATGAAAAAGTGCTCCATATCACTCGGCATCAGGGAAATACAAATCAAAACCACAATGCGATATCACCTCACACCAGTCAGAATGGCTAAAATCAACAAGTCAGGAAATGACAGATGCTGGCGAGGATGCGGAGAAAGGGGAACCCTCCTACACTGTTGGTGGGAATGCAAGCTGGTGCAACCTCTCTGGAAAACAGCATGGAGGTTCCTCAAAATGTTGAAAATAGAACTGCCCTATGACCCAGCAATTGCACTATTGGGTATTTACCCTAAAGATACAAACGTAGTGATCCAAAGGGGCACATGTACTCGCATGTTTATAGCAGCAATATCCACAATATCAAACTATGGAAAGAATCGAGATGTCCATCAACAGATGGATGGATCAAGAAAATGTGGTATATATACACAATGGAATACTATGCAGACATCAAAAGAAATGAAATCTTGCCATTTGCGACAACGTGGATGGAACTAGAGCGTATCATGCTTAGCGAAATAAGTCAAGCAGAGAAAGACAACTATCATATGATCTCCCTGATATGAGGAAGTGGTGATGCAACATGGGGGCTTAAGTGGGTAGGAGAAGAATCAATGAAACAAGATGGGATTGGGAGGGAGACAAACCATAAGTGACTCTTAATCTCACAAAACAAACTGAGGGTTGCTGGGGGGAGGGGGTTTGGGAGAAGAGGGTGGTATTATGGACATTGGGGAGGGTATGTGTTTTGGTGAGTGCTGTGAAGTGTGTAAACCTGGTGATTCACAGACCTGTACCCCTGGGGATAAAAATATATGTTTATAAAAAATAAAAAAAATTATATAAAAAAATAAATAAAAAATAAAATGGATAGAGTACCTGAAGAGACATTCTTCTAAAGAAGACATACAGATGGCCAACATTTGAAAAGATGTGCAGTATCACTAATTATCAGGGAAATGCAAATCAAAACCTCAATGAGATACCACCTCACACCTGTCAGAATGGCTAGAGCAAAGAAAACAAGAAATAAGTGTTGGTGAAGATGTGGAGCAAAAGGAACACTTGTGCATTTTTGGTGGAATGAAATTGGTACAGCCATTGTGGAAAATAGTGTGGCGGTTCCTCAAATATTTTAAAATAGAAATACCATATGATCCAATAATTCCACCACTAAGTATTTTCTCAAAGGAAACAAAAGCAGTAATTCAAAAGATGTGTGCACACCTATGTTTATTGTAGCATTATTTACAATAGCCAAGTCATGTAAGCCACATAAGTGTTCATTTATAGATGAATGGATAAAGATATATATAAAGGAATATTACTCAGCCATTTTTTTAAAAGAATGAGATCTTGCTATTCACAACAGTATAGATGGGCCTAGAGGCCCAGTATTATGCTAAGTGAAATAAGTCAGACAGAAGAAGACAATGCCATATGATTTCATTTATATGTGGAATCTAAAAAGCAAAGCAAATGAACCAACAAACAAACCAAGGAAAAAAATTTAAAAAATGAGAAACAGACCCATAAGTGCAGAGAACAGACTAATGTTTGCCTGGTATCGGGGGAAGGACAAAATAGGTGAAGGGGAGTGTGCAGGTTTCCAGTTATAGAATGAATGAGTCACTATATATTATATAGTTCACATACTATATAATATATATGTTATATATAATATATATAAACTACATATTATATAGTTATATGGCTATATATATAGTTATATATGTGTATATGCACATACCTATATATACATTTTGAACTTTATCAGAATCTAGTTCAGATTAATTCTAATTAATTCTAATCAATACTAATTAACCTAATTAATAATAAGTAATTCCAGTGAGATATAAAAATGAATCCTATATAACTCTACACCATCTTTCCTTTTTTTAACTATTGTTAATACACATATTACATCTCTATGTGTTACAAACATATAATACATTGTTATAATTATTCCTTTATAAAATTGTGCATTTTAAAGAAGCTGAGAGAAGGAGAGCAATTATATATTTACAGAATGTGTTATTTTTTTGATTTACCATTTCTGGGCCTCTAATTTATTCCAGTGGATTCAAGTTACCACCTGGGTAACCTAGTAATTTCCTTACACCAATACAGCTTTGTTCCCCCACCTCTTTTGTGCTGTTATTGTCAACCATATTAAATCTTTGTGTGTTATATGCCACATACTACAACTACCTTCATATTGTCTTGTGCTATTACTTTTGAAATCTGTTAAAAAAAGAAATATGCAATATACTGTCTTTTATAAATACCCACATAATTACCTTAACTAATGCTCTGTGTTTTCTCTTGTGGATTGAATTAATGTCTGGAGCCACTTGTGTTCAGCCTGAAGAAATTCCTTTAGTATTTCTTGTAAAGCAGATCTGCTAGCAATGAATTCTGTCCATTTTTATTTAAGAATGTCTTTATTTCACCTTAATTTTAAAAAATAGTTCTGCTGGATATAAGTTCTTGTTGACAGGTAGTTGGGTTTCTTTCCCCTTTTCAGGACTTTGAATATATCATCCCATTGCCTTCTGGCCACCATCATTTCTAAGGAGAAGACAGTTCTTAATCTTGCTGAGGTTCCCTTGTCCACAAGTCATTTTTCTCTTACTGCTCTCAAAATTTTCTCTATCTTCAGCTTTCAGCGTTTTAACTATGATGTGCCTGGGTATAAGGTTCTTTGTATTTATCCTACTTAAAATCACTGAGCTTCCTGGATGTGTAGGTTAATCTTTTTTATTTTTTTAATCAAATCAGGGAGTTTTCAGCATTATTTCTTTGTTTTTTTGTTTTTTTTGTTTTTTCTGCTCTTCTCACTCTCCTCTGCTAGTATTTCCATTACTTGTATGTTGATGTGCTAACCATGTCCATATTCTTCTGGGGCTTTATTATTTTTTAATTTATTCTTTTTTCTCTCTGTTCTTCAGATTGCATAATCTCTAATGATCCTTCTTGAAATCCATTAATTCTTTCTTCTGCTGGTTCAAATCTACTATTGAGACACTCCAGTAAAAGTTTCATTTTGAGTAGTGTGCTTTTCAATGTCAGACTTTCCATCTTGGTTTTTATTTTAATAATATCTAGCCATCAGGGAGATTCAAATTAAAACTACATTGAGATATCACCTTACACCACATAGAATGGCCAAAATTAGCAAGACAGGAAATAACATGTGTTGGAGGGGATGTGGAGAAAGGGGGACCCTCTTACAGTGTTGGTGGGATTGCAAGTTGGTACAGCCTCTTTGGAGAACAGTGTGGAGATTCCTCAAGAAATTAAAAATAGAACTTCCCTATGACCCTGCCATTGCACTCCTGGGTATTTACCCCAAAGATACAGATGTAGTGAAAAGAAGGGCCATCTGTACCCCAATGTTTATAGCAGCAATGGCCATGGTCACCAAACTGTGGAAAGAACCAAGATGTCCTTCAACAGATGAATGGATAAGGAAAATGTGGTCCATATACACTATGGAGTATTATGCCTCCATCAGAGGACGAATACCCAACTTTTGTAGCAACATGGACGGAACTGGAAGAGATTATGCTGAGTGAAATAAGTCAAGCAGAGAGAGTCAATTATCGTATGGTTTCACTTATTTGTGGAGCATAACAAATAGCATGGAGGACATGAGGAGATAGAGAGGAGAAAGGAGTTGGGGGAAATTGGAAGGGGAGGAGAACCATGAGAGACTATGGACTCTGAAAAACAATCTGAGGGTTTTGAAGGGGCAGGGGGTGGGAGGTTGGGGTACCAGGTGGTGGGTATTATAGAGGGCACGGATTTCATGGAGCACTGGGTGTGGTGCAAAAACAATGAATACTGTTATGCTGAAAATAAAAAATAAATTATTAATAATAATAATATCTATCTTTTTATTGATAATCTGTATTTCATAAGGCATGCAGCACACCTTCCTTTAATAAAGTATGGTTTTCTTTGGTTCTTTATAATAGCTGGTTTGAAGTCTTCATCAGCTAAGCTGACATATGAAACCGCTAATAGGCAATTTCTGTTGCCTCCTTTTTTGTGTATTTTTTCACACTTTCTTATTTCTTTGCATTTTTCATAATTCTTCATTGAAAATTTGACATTTTAGATCATATATTGTAGCAAGTCTAGATGGTGATCCCTCCCCATCCCCCAGGGCATAGTTATTTGTTTATTTGTTTTGTGATTTGGCTGGATTATCTCAGTGAAGTCTAATCCTGTGCAGTGTGCAAGTTCTAGTGATGCTCCTCAGAGGGCACAATTCTAGGCAGGTGCATAGTCACCTGGGATGACAGCGGTTTTAGCAGGCCTCTCTTTAATAGCCTCTTTTCCTGATTTCTCTGTTGGGCTGTCTGTCACTGTTGATATCACACCTACCTGTTAGCCTCCACTAATTGACAGCTGGTTTCTCCATTGTTTTCAGAGATACTTGGGCATAAATTGCTCCAGATTTTGATACAATTAAATCCAGCCCCTTTGCAGTAGTCTTTAAGGTCAGTCTTCAAGGATTGTTCTAACCCCAGAAAGGCTCTTATTAACAGTGTCTTTCCCTTATTCTCTATGTAAAACTTGTCTCATCTCTGTTAAACAAGTATATTTAGTTTGTTGCCTTCAGGGAGCTACCAGTTTACTTTTAATTACTTGCCACCCAAATCTCCATTGTTTCCATAGAACCTTTAGACTTGAACATCTCCATGCTTTCTTTCTAAATAAGGCATTTCCCTGGGAGAGCTGTGAAGCTCTCTGGTGTTATACCTGCCTCTTCCCATGAGTCAAGCCTCTGAACCTCTGCTCTGGAGTGGAGGGTGGGGACAGTGGTCTGTTTCTCTTGAAGCAACGTCATACCTAGTTTATGAGAGAGGTGCTGGCCAGGAGCTGTGTCCTTTTCCCTCAGCACCTTGCCTCTTCCAGTATGTAACCATCTTTTTATAAACAAACTGAGGAAGAGATGAGCAGAACCCAGTAGTCTTGGCCCACTACTCTTGGGGTAGAGCTTCTGTCTTACAAATGGGGGATAGGGAGAAGAAGGGAGCTCCAGACATCTCACCTGCTCTTACCTAGAATAAAGCTTCTGCAACACAGAGCTGGGGATCATGAGAAATTGTGGTAGCCTTCTTCTCCTAGGGAGATACCATAATACCAGACTGCGAGATATGGGGAGAGGGAGCCTTGTGTTCTAATCTGAACTCACCCAGTATACAATTTCCATCACCCTGAGGTGAATGATGGGAGGGAAGGGAGTCATGGCTCTAATGCCACAAACTTTTGATGTTCTTACCAAGATTTAGTGGATATTTTCAAATTAATACTTCTCCATTTGCTATGTGCCCTTAGGATAACTTCCAGGAACTTAAAATAGTTGTGGGCTTTTTTGGTTGTGTTTTTTCTTTTTTTTTTTTTAGTAATTTTTCACTAGCTATGGTTGTTTTCCTGGTGAGAGGACCCTCTGAGCTCCTCACACCATCATTTTGGGCATACCAATCTCTTATCTTTTATTTTTAACTAAGGAACCATTGCTCTCTGTTCTTCCAGAAAGTCCAAAAGAGTTCTGGTACAGTGTCTGTTGGTCGGAAGGAAGGAAACAAGCAAGCTGGTCTTACTGTCACACAAAATTGTTTATCATCATAACTTCCTCCACTATCATAATTATGTATTCAGCAAACATGAATGAACACTATACACATATGCTAGTTCCTGGAGTGCAAAGTCCTGAGGTCAAGGAGTTCACAGAAGTCAAAGAGGTGGATAAAAGTAAAGGAGCCCTTACCGTGTAATGCAGCAGTGATGAGGGAAGCATGTGGAAAGTGCTGTGCCAAGGAGAAGAGGGAGGGACATTCTGCCTGGAAGTGTTAGGGTGGACTTCAGGGACAGCAGCATCTCAGCTGCCTCTTGAAATAAAGCCCACAGTAGTGGTGGAGAAGAACATTTGAGAAATAGGGAATAGTGTGGGCAAAAAGAAGAGAGACACGAGAAAGCATGATATGTGAAACATCGAGAGGACTTGAAGCACTTGACTGTGGGACACAGTCAGAATATAAAACGTACTCTGTGGGGGGAGTGGCAGAAGAGACTTCAGTTGGGGCCCAGTTGCTAAATCCATAAGGCTTGGAAATGATGGTGTAAACATAAACACTAAGGAGCCTCTGAAAGTGCTTAAGTGTCAGAGAAAAACTATCAGGTTTATTTTAGAAGGATACTCCTGACAAGCATTTGAAAGGCATTTAATCCATTGTAGTTCTATCACTGCATTGAATTCAAAAAGTCATAATGATCACCCACAATCAGGAGACCAGTGGGCTCCTTTAGGATCTTGTTAGCACAAGCTCTGTTCCACTGAGTGGTGCTCAGTACTGGTCTGACCTGGCCACTTCAGCCTGCTGGCATCCTGGCTGTGTGGGGCAAGCTGCCAAGTGATGGCCTGACAAGGCTGAGGAGGAGGAGGCCAGAGACTGTTTTGCATTTCACATTCAACCTGTAACCAGATGCTCACAATTTTCAATTATAAAAGAATAGCCATATAAGATAAAGAAACATTAGATGCAAAAGTAGGGAACTTCATGGGGTCCTTAAGTTAGTGCACAAATTTATGCTTAACATACTGGCTAATCTAAAGCAGATATTGGATTTAATTGAGATCATTTTTTCCAAAAGGAGGGTAAGCCTCCCATATGCTCAGAGGATCCCTCATCCTCCAGATACTCAGCAGCCAAAATAAATATGTTTTCATTTAGCCTGGAAATGCAGATGGTCTCCAAATGCCTGATAGTCTATCTTGTTAATCATAGTCGGGCCAACATTAACCACTCCCTGCTGCTCAGCTCTGAGCATGAGAGTAGTCCTACCTCACACTTCCCTTCCAGAACCTCATAAAGTGCAATGGGGGGTCAAGAAGAACTGGCCCCCGACCTACTAGCTTTGCTCCTCCTTTGCTTGGCCCGCCATGCATGTCCCTGGCACCCTATCAGATCATCTACATGTGCTAGAAACATAAACACAACCAGCACACTGCTGAGGTCATAAACATGTGCTCTAGATAAACCAGGATATGTGAGATATAAAGAAGGAGGTAGTGAGAGATTTGGGAATGACACCGAGGTAAATTTTAAGAAGAGCAGTGATTTGCCTGGGATATAAGAGAAAGAAAATGAATGATGGCTCAGGAGAGAAACAAGTTGTATATGGGAAGGAGGGAGCCAATTTATTTCGCTAGAATATGAAACACCAGCTGGAGGATAGAAGCAGATGTAGAATTATAGCACCTGACAGGATCCAAGAATGGGAATTTTTATTTAATTCAAAAGACAGTTGTCAGTCCCCCGTGGGGATGCAGAAAAGAGTTGATATAATATGTGATGATATAATATGATATAAAAGTGATGATATAATATGGCTAAACAAGTTCAAGAATGGCCACCTGATGGGTTCATACAGTTATTTTTTAATGCTTTTGAAGAACTTTTAATGACACAGGAAATGTTTTATGATGGGAGGAGAAATAAAAAGGATAAATGCAAAGTTTTGTTTATAATATTTCAATTATGTTACCAAGATCTAAACCTACATAGAAAAAAATTCAAGTAGATACACTAAAGTACAGTTAATATCTCTATCTGATTAGTATATTATCTTACTGTCTTATTTTTTCTTTTCCATTTAAAAGTTTATTCCAAATAGACTCCAAAGAATATGTTTTTAAAATATGTAAAAGAAAAAAATTATGTGTGTTCTTTGAAAAATAGTATCAGAAGAATTTGATTGGATTATAGGTTGGAGTTGGTGAGGCTGGTGGCATATCATCCAGTACGGGTTTGCACAGTATTCAAGCAGTGAGTTGGAGACCTGGTTTCACACCGTGGGAGTGAGATAAAGATGATAAAATAGGGGAGCTTATTTAGGAAGAATAACAGAAAGGACACCATGAAGCTAAGTATTACATGTTCAAAGAGATGACAATAAAAGCCAAATGTCAGAGGAAGGATAAAGGTGCTACCTAGTAATTAAGTTGAAAGTAGAAAGTAGAAAGAGTTAGGCAAAATTCAATTTAATATGGTCCTTTTTGTTTTAAGTGTTTATGGGATATAAAAGTTAGGCCAAAGACTTTCTATTTGACATACTAATAATGGAACCCTTAATAGGTTTCCTCACTGAGGGCTTTCTTTTGTTGGGGTTTCTTTAATGTTAAGCATTTGATCTATGTTAAAACCCAGTCTCGATCCCCCTGACTCTGTATCTAATCATTCAGCTAATGACTATTTACTAAACTTTCTCTGTAGAAATCCCCAGCCCTTATAATTTAATAACCAAAAAAAATGACTTATGTATAAACTACCATAGAAAAGAGAGGATATAATAAGTTCTATATGACAAAGCATATGACTGGATTTTTCAGCTGAGAAGCCTTGCCTTCCATTATCTGGCTCTGCCCCATTTCTGCTAACTTACTATTATTCTTCAACATATACCATTATTCTTCAATATACACCACTATTTGCTCCTGATGCCTAGTGTCTCTTTACTAGTGTGCCATACTCATTGTAGGAATGTTTTCCATTGCAAGTTTTATCTACTAATGACTTACAGTATAAGGACAGATGTGGTTTTCTTATGAAGAAATTAAATGGCAGGGAATCTCAGAGTTGGTCCATTGATTATCATCCATATTTCTAAGTTATTACTTCATCATTCTTAGTGAATTGATTTTTTATCCTTGTGGGTTGTCTCATAGTGACAAGGTGGCTGCTATAGCCCAGGGATCACATGTTTACTTTGAAAGCAAGAAGGAGAAGAAAGGAATAGCATTAGCCAATTTTCTTCTTGTGATTATCTCTTTGTCAGAAAATTAGGGTCAGAAGACCATTCCAAACTTTCTCACACATTTTCTTAGGTCAAAAATACATCACAAAACCACCCTAACGTGAAAGGAGGTCTCAAAACATGGTTATGGCTTCCAGCCTGTAGAGCTGCACTGTCCAATGTAGCCATTAACTACATGTGACCATGGAGTACTTGATATGTGGTGAGTGTGTGTGATGCTCTGAATTGCTAATTTTATTTAATTTCAATTAATTTAATTTAAATATCAAATTGAAGCAGTAAAAAGCAATTTTCCACTAGCTACAACTTTATTGTTTTGGTAGAATTATATTTCACTTTAATCATTGCATGGCACAAAATATTATTATTTTATTATGCGACACATGTCAACAGACACAGAAATTGTTTCTAGTATTACACATAAACATTTCATTGACAAGTTTTGTCAATAGGATTCAAATATTAAAGGACAATACATTTTTTAGCTCTCACTTTGGTTATTTGAAAATTTTTAAGGTTGTTTGGAACAATTGGATACTTTATGAAATAAATATAAGTGATATTTCCTGTGTGAACACAGCCTCTGTGCTATAAGTATATAATATGCAAAGGAGTCCAAAGATTTAATGTAAAAAAGCAAATGTAAAGTATCTTCCTGATTTTGTAAATATTGATTACATGTTGAAATTATAATATTTTAAATCTGTTGGGTTAAAAAATATATTATTAATTTTACCTGTTTCTTTTCACTTTTTTAATGTGTCTACTAGAAAGCTTAAAATTATATATACAAATTGCATTACTTTTTTATTGAATAGTGCTTGTCTAGAGCTAGGAGAATATAAAGGTTAGGAGGATTAGGAATGGTTTTTCGGTTAGCCAACCAATACAGTTGGCCTCACTCATGTGCCTGCAATACCTACACATGAAGAATACCTCTCATCTCACTTGTTTTTTTTTTTTTAAAGATTTTATTTATTTATTTGACAGAGAGAGATCACAAGTAGGCAGAGAGGCAGGCAGAGAGAGAGAGGAGGAAGCAGGCTCCCTGCTGAGCAGAGAGCCCGATGTGGGACTCGATCCCAGGACCCTGAGATCATGACCTGAGCCGAAGGCAGCGGCTTAACCCACTGAGCCACCCAGGCGCCCCCATCTCACTTGTTAATTGGTACAGAACAGTGCTCAATAAATCCTATTTATGATTTATTATTATTCCTATTGCTATTAGGCTGGCCTTTAAACAAGATCTAACTGGGTGGTAAGTAAATTCCAGCTTCAAGCTGACCTCTTCCAAACATTTTTCTTTGATCACCTAGTTCAGCACTCTTACTCTATGTCCATGCTCACTTGCATATAACAAAAATTTATTATACATTGAAATAAATGGTAAAGAATGCAATAATAAAGTTAATAATTCTGCCAGGAGGAGTCATGAAAATTTCCCAGAAGAGGTTGCACTTTAACTGAAATTAGAAGAATGAGCTGGAGCCTACCACATGGGAATGGGCATTCCAAAATGAGGAGATATTATTGCAAAAGCACGAAAAGACATAGTGCCTTTGGATACTTGTGAAAATTTTGTGTAGCTAGAGAAGGCTGCTTGGATTTGAGGCTAGAATTTGGGCATTCTGTAAGGGTGAAGTGAGGAATAAGCAGGATATTTCTCTAAGCAGGCAGATGATGTGAACAGATTATATCCTTTCTCCTTGTAAGAGATTTATTCTGATTTTGTGTCTCTATCTTTCCAAAGTATATGCTTATTTCATTAACTTACAGTGTTCTTTCTTTTCTAATATAACCCTTAAGCTATAGAATTGCCACTAATAACTGATTTCACTCTATTCCACAAGATTGGATATGAATACATTAACATTGTTATAGATAGCACCTACTTTCCTTTTTAGTTTTTCTTTGACCCGCAAGTAATTTGGGGATGTTCTATAATTGTTCAAACATATGAACTTTTTAAAGCTGTCTTTTGTTATTAGTTTCTAATATTATTGCACTATGACCAATGAACATGGTTTCTATGACTAAATCTTTGTACTTGTTAAAACCTGATTTGGGACCCAGTACATGTTTGCTTTTGTCAATTTTCCATGTATGTTTTAAAAGAATGTATATTTTCTTATTTGTGGTTATATGATTTTCATGTGTTCTTTTGATGAACTGGTTATTTCAAATTTTCTTTATTTTTACTCATTTTTTTCTAATCTTTCAATTATTGAGAGGTATATTCAGCTGAGTATAGAATTCTAGGCTAATATGTATTTTCTCTCAGCGTTTTAAAGGCACTATCCTATTGTTTTTTTGTTTTCATTGTTATTATTGGGAAATATGCTGTCAATCTAACCATCTTTCCTTAGTAAATAATATGGGTTTTAAACCCCTGGCTACTTTTAAGATTCTCTTATCTTTGGTGCTCTTGGTATCAATGTTATGCCTAGAGAATGAGTTTTGTTTTTATCTTGCCCAGAATTCATTATGCTTCCCAAGTACCAGGATTCATATATTTATTATTTCAGGAAAATACAAAGCCATTATCTTTTTAAACATTGAGTCTACCCTGTTCTCTGTATTCTCATCTTTAGAAATTCCTGTTAGACCTATGTTGACTTTATTACTCTATATCTCACATCTCAATCTTTCACTCATTATTTACTATCTCTTTAGATGTCTGTGCTACCTTTTGACTGACTTCCTTAGATTAGTCTTTTTCTTTTGCTTTTTGAGTCTTTGTCTCAAAGAATGACTGAAATCAGCATTGCCTTTGCATTTTTTCAATTACCTGATACAATTCATTTTTTCAAAGCTGGCTTAAAGTTTAGTTTCTATTATTTGCAACACAGAAATTCTAATATATACTCACACACAGCTAGCCATCATGTTCCAACAGAAGTGTGTACTGAATTCAACACTTCCTTTCCATCGCCACTGAACTTCTCCTTGTCAGTTATGCTGCTCAGATAGACAGAGAGTATAGCAGCCAGTAGAGGAGGCTCAGAATAAACAGTCAGAGACATAGAAGGAGAATAATGAGGGAACTGTGCCAAGATGCCAGAGAATGAAATCTTAACAGTTAAGGAATATTCAGTTTAATATTCAGTTTAAGTGAATATTAAATATTTAACTGAATATTAAACTGAATAATTAAGGAATATTAAATCGAATAATTAAGGGATATTGAATATTGAATAGTTACAGAATATTGAATAAATTGAATATTAAACTGAGTAGTTAAATAATATCCAGTTTAATAGTGAGGGAATACTGCAGAGAGGCCAAGGAAGTATGAGAATTGAAAACTGAGCAATGGAATTGCCAATGGAGAGATGATTGCTGACCCTTATTCTGCCTTTACTTTTCATGGATTTCATTGAATTCTTATTAACTACAGTAATGAGCAGAAAGCATAGAAGATATATATTCAAAAAATATTAAGTGATTGATTAATGAATTTTGTTTGGGATTTGGGAACATACAAAGATAACCATTTAATCACCATGGTTTCTGTGTAAGGGGCAAAAGATAATAGACTAAGAAAATAAGAAAGGCAGTTTTAAATTGAAAATAATTTGGAAAGGATGTAAAATTTGTAAGTCAATTTTTTTTCATTATACAATAAACAATTTATATTCATTTCCCATGCCTTAGATTCTTTCTTCTTGGTGGGGTCACTTTACTCCAGGTTTGGGCAGAGGTGGTAGTAATGAGTGCCTATACAGGCTGGGCCAATGAGGTAAAGTTCATTTTTTTTTTCTTGTGATGATAAATTCTAAGATTTACTTTCTTAGCCAATTTCAAACTTGCACTACAATATTATTGACCATAGATCCATGCTTACATTATATCCCCATAACTTATTTTATAACTGGAAGTTAGTATCTCTTGTACTCCTTAACCCTTTCACCCACCCCCAAGTCCCCATCCCCTCTGGTAACCACCAATCTGTTCTCTGTATCTGGATTTTTGTTTTGTTTGTTCATTTGTTTTGTTTTTAAAATTCCAGCTACAAGTGGAATCATACAACATTTGTCTTTCTGTCTCACTTATTTCACTATTTACTGTCAAGGTCCATCCACATTGCAAATAACAAGATTTTATTTTTATTATAACTGGGTAGTAGTAGTCCACTGTGTGTATATACCACATCTTTATCCATTCATGCATCAGTGAACATTTAGGTTGTTTCCATATTTTGCCTATTATACATAATGCTGCAGCAAACATGGGGATTTTGCATATAACTTTTTGAATTAGTGTTTTCATTTTTTTCAGATAAATACATAGGAGTGGAACTGCTAGATCATATGGTAGTTCTATTTTTAATATTTTGAGAAATCTCTGTGCTGTTTTCCATAGTGCCTGCACAAATCTCCCATTCCCACACTGAGGGTTTCCTTTTCTTCACATCCGCACCAATACTTGTTATTTCTTACCTTTTTGATTTTAGTCTTTCTGACAGATGTGAGATAATATCTCATGGCAGTTTTGATTTGCATTTCCCTGATTAGTGATGTTGAGCATCTTTTCATGTGTCCATTGGCCATCTGTATGTCTTCTTTAGAAAAAAGTCTATTTAGATCCTCTGCCCACTACCTAATCAGATTTTTTTTTTTTTTTGCTAATTACTTGTATGAGTTCTTTATACATTTTGGATATTAACCCCTTATTGCATATATGACTTGCAAATATCTTCTTCCATTTAGTAGGCTGCTTTTTAAATTTTGTGGATGATTTCCTTTGCTGTGCTGAAGCTTTTTAGTTTGATGTAGTCCCATTTGTTTGTTTTTGTTTTGGGTACCACTGCTTCTGGAGTCAGGCCCAAAAAAATATTGCTAAGACTAATGTCAGGTAGCTTACTATCTATGTTTTCTTCTAGAAGTTTTATGGTTTCTGGTCTTACATTCAAATCTTTAATCTATTTTCAATTCATTTTTGTGTACAGTTTAAGATAGTGGTCCAATTCCATTCTATTGCATGTGGCTTCCCAGCAGCATTCATTGAATGCCCTTTCCACACTGTATATACTTGCCTCCTGTGTCATAAATTAATTGACCATATATGTGTGGGTTTGTTTCTGGGCTCTTTGTTCTGTTCCACTGACCTTTGTGTTTTTAATGCCAATTCCATCCTGTTGATTAGCTTTGTAGTACAGTTTGAAATCAGAAAGCATTATGCCTTCAGCTTTGTTCTTTCTCAGGATTTCTTTTCATTCAGGATCTTTAATGGTTTCACACAAATTTTAGGATTGTTTCTTCTATATCTGTGAAAAATGCCATTGGAATTTTGATAAAGATTACATTGAATCTTAGATTCCTTTGGGTAATATGGACATTTTAATGTTAGTTCTTCCAAACCGTGAGCACAGAATATCTTTGTGTCTTTAGTTGTGTTTCCTTTCATTTATTTCATCAATGTCTTATAATTTCCAGTGTACAGGTCTTTCACCCCCTTGGTTAAATTTATTCTAGGTATTTTATTCTTTTGATGCAATTTTAGAGGAAATTTTTAAAAATTTCTCTTTCTGATAGCTCATTGCAAGTGGATAAAAACACAACAGATTTTTGTATATTGATTTTTTATTTTGCGACTTTATTGAATTTGTTTATTAGTTCTAACTTTTTGTGGTGAAGTCTTTAGGGTTTTCTAAATATAAGGTCATGTATTCTATAAGTAGTGGTAATTTTACTTCTTCTTTTCTAATTAGGGTGCTTTTTTATTTCTTTTTCCTATCTAATTGCTATGGCTAAGATTTCCAATACTATGCTAAATAAAAGTGGTGAGAGTAGATGTCCTTGTTTTGTCCCTGATCATAAGGCAAAAGCTTTTAGCTTTTCACTATTAAGTATGATATTAGATGTGGGCTCACCATATATGGCCTGTATTATGCTGAGGTATGGTCCACCTCTACTCATTTTGTTGAGAGTTTTTATCATAGTAAGTCAGACACATTTAACCCAGAGCCACATTCTTCAGGTAGTTTGTGGTGTCTTCTACAGTGGTGTAGATGAATGGGCAGCTATTTAAAGGGATTAGTTAGAAATTTCAAACCACTCTTCAAGAAAATACATACTTGGCCACATAGCCTTACAGTTTACTACTCTCAGTCCTTTTCTCCTTATCATTGTTTGAGGAAAGTGTTAATCATACCCAAGGCATCAGAGAAGAAAAAGTATCTTTTTAGGGATGCCTGGTGGCTTAGTCAGTTAAAGATCTGCCTTAAGCTCAGGTCTTGATCCCAGGGTCCTGGGATTGAGCCCTGCATCGAGGGTCTCTCTCTCACTCCCCCTGCCTGTGTGCTCACTGTGAGTGTGTGTGTGTGTGTGTGTGTGTGTGTGTGTGTGTGAAATAAATAAATAAAAACCTTTTTAAAAAATCATCTTTCAGATCAGTTACTATTCTTGCAAATGATGAAGTAATGATCACTTCTAATATTTCCTTAACTAAAGTCCATTAATGTAGCAGGTGTCCTCAGGAGAAGGCTCTATAACAGAAGGCCTTGGAATTCTCCTTCCACCACAGACTCATCACTAGATCACATTTATTTACTATGCTCTATCAGTCCATCTGTCTAAGTAACTAGCTTTGGGCAACTCAGAAGCATCTCTCATCACTGACTAACAAAACTGTGGGTTAAATCAACCCAAAGAAGGACATTTCTTCCTTGACCTCAATTCCAGTAGGTCCAAGTGAGTTGGAAGCTAGGCAGGGGAGAATGTCCTAGAATCCTAGCATTATAGGCATCGTATGCTGTTGGCTGCAAAAGTTGGGTTTGCATCTGTTCTGAAATTAATTTTCCTGATCGTTTGCTTTCTGGTCCATTTTTACTATTTATTTTTTGTTGCTTGGCTTACCCTGGGCCTGAGCTTGACTTTGGTCCATACGTCTGGAAAGCATAGTGCCGTTCATTTGCCTTCCACACATCCTGCTCTTTTAATAAAACTGTTCCTTTTTTTTTTTTTTTTTAATACAGAATGGCTGATCACAGGATTTGGTAACAGGGCAAAAACTGATAATTTGCTTAAAATGAGTCACTTTTGCGCCAGACTGGGAGCCCCATGACTCATAATTACAAGTTCAAAGCCTGGCTGTTTGTAAGAAGAGGAAACTCAGCCAGAGGGGCTTTCAGCCTGCTCACTCTTTGCATTCTTTTTATCCAGAGAGCAAATTACTGCCCAAGGCAACCCAAAACTCATTACTGAACCCAGCAAAGACAGGCAGCTTCTTCAGCTTGGACAGAGAGGAGTCTTTCTACCCTGCCATGCAAACCACAAACAGTTAACCAGCTCCTAGAGCATCTGCCAGTGAGCATTTTCCACCACAGATGAATGCCAGTCTGAGAAGCTTTAAGCAAATTAAATTTAGATTCCTCTTTGTCGACTAACTACTTCATCTACTTAAGTTTTAGTACCCTCTCCTTCTTCTTCCTCTTCCTGCCATTGTAGCAGATGGCAGCAGTCGGGGCCCCATGCCCTTGGCATTGTTTTCCACAATCTAGTTCTGCTTCTGGCTTAAGGCAAAGACAGGATTTTAAAAAGTAAAAAAAAAAAAAATTAAACAGTAGGGAAAGAATTCAGACAAAGCTATTACTGCAAGTATGGCTTATGTGCTGCTACCACATGAAGAGAGGTGACCAAGAGCAGAAGATAGACAGAAGTAGGAGCCAGGAGCCCAGCAGTTGATGGAGCAGATCTGTGGCTGCAACTTGGCTGCCTCAAGACTAGGGAACCCTGGACATCACTGAATTTGGGAACACAAAGGGTGATACTGGTAGTTCTGTTTAATGTGTTTCCTACCCCATACAGATCTGCACTCTCCAAACAGGTTGTGCAGGGTGCCCAGTCTGACAGACCTTACAAAGAACCTCTTCTGGGATCAGGAAGATATGAAGTGGGGAGTAAGCTTAAGAAGAGGGGTGGAGGGTAGAGGTGGAGGGATCTTAATATGAGGGAGACACTCTGCTGGAAGGACCAAGAGGAAATAAGGAGATGTAATTCCAGCTGTTTTCTAAATCAAGTTAATCATTTTATTTTTTTTTAAAGATTTTATTTATTTATTTGACAGAGAGAAATCACAAGTGGGCAGAGAGGCAGAGAGAGAGAGGAGGAAGCAGGCTCCCTGCTGAGCAGAGAGAGCCCGATGCGGGACTCGATCCCAGGACCCCGAGATCATGACCTGAGCCGAAGGCAGCGGCTTAACCCACTGAGCCACCCAGGCGCCCCTAAATCAAGTTAATCATTTTAAATGCAGAGAGCATTTAAGTCTGATGCTAAAATAGACGGCTTTGATAACTTTGCTTATGATCAGCCATAAACTAGGGCCTCGAAACTCCTTCCTTGGAGTTTTTTGTCAACAGCAACACACCTTAATTATCTTAGGTGCAACAAAATGTTTTTATTGTGATAGATCTGAGAACTCAAAAGAATACCACCCAAATGCAGGTGTATATGCAAAGACACTCTCCAGTTCTGGAGTTGGGAGAGACACAATTTACTTAAATCCCATTGCCCTACCTCTTTACTATCCCAGATCCTTTTCTACCTAATCCATCTACAAAATGAAGGAGAGAAACAGGCATTTATTGAAGGTCTACTATGACCAAGACACAGTATTGCGTTCTTTCCATATTTCAATCCCTTGAAATCTTCAGAAGAGCCCTATGAAGTCAATACTACTAGCCCTGTTTTCTTTGATTGAGTAAACGGAGGATAACACCTATTTGCAGACTTATGGATGAAAAGGAGCTTGTCTGACTGACACCTCATGAGACACATTGTACTGCTGTGTGGTGACTGGTCATCTAAGACCTTCCTTTTTCAGCTCCCCAGTATCAAGAAGCTCTTCCCAAGAGGTTAGGTTCTTTCTTTTACTTAGCCTGCATTACTGACCACTTACTATGTACCAGGCACAGTAAACGTTCATGCCACACTTTCCAGACCCTCTTTCAATCAAGTCTCCATCAACTAGAATGCCCTGCACACATTTCACAGTTCAAACATTCCCTTTTCACAGACATGTGTTCGCTCCCTAACCCAGTCTTCTGGAATGCAAAAACCATTAACATCTCCTCTCCATGGCCATCCCCGACCATCCTGCCTCCACCACATATGTGTGCCCACACACATGAGCATGTACACATACAAACATAATTATTTCCACCTCACACAGGAAAATTAAGGAATACAGGAATTAAGTCACTTGTTCAAGATCGTACCCTAGTAGGGTACATTTTTATGACTGTTATTTCTTCCAGGCCCTGCTGAGAACTGCTGTTGAAATAAACTGGCTTCCTAGAAAGTAAGAACTTTAATTCAGAAACTCCCTCTAGGAATCTAGCCTACAGAAATAATCCAAAATGCCCTGTACAAATACCACTTCCTCAGAGAGACATTTCTCTAAACCCCTAAGGAAAACAGCCTCCTGCATCGTTGGGATCTCTCCATCCCCATACTTTGCCTTACCTCTCTTCACAGAGCCAATGGATAGTGTTTCTCTGTTTCTGTTGTCTGTCATCCTCAGTAGAATGTCAGCACTCCAAGGAAATAAGCTTTTATTGACCAGCTCCAAGAACAGTAACTGGGATATAGTAGGCACTCAGTAAATATTTATGTTAATTAACTAATTAAGTACTTAAATGTGGAATAACATTTACACACCAAGACACTCCCTGCAGCATTACTTATATAGCATATATATATATGTGTGTGTATATATAGATATACATATATGCATATATATAAAATAATGTACAATTCTAATTCTAGAGAATAGACGATAATGAGGAAATATTACATAACCACAAAAAAGTAATATTTATGAAGAATTTGATGATTAAGAAAAAGAATTATGAGATAATTTTAACTGAAATAAGCAAGCTACAAAATTGTATATACATTATCCTCTTAACTATGTCATAAAACAAAGCAGAGAAAAAACGGCAAGGAAAGTAGAGGGATTGTGAGTTAGTTTTTTCTTGCTGCTTTTTACCATTCTTTAATTCCCACATTTTTGCAAGGGACAAGCTATACCTTGATGATTAGAAAAGCAAAATAATACCTTATAGATGTTCTTACCTCATCAGGCAAAGATATAGGGGGTTAAATATTTAGAACTTGCTTTCTGCATGAATTATTTTCCTCTCTGAATTCCTAAAAGATAATGCATCTTTGAAAGAAAAATTCCTCAGAAGCCTTCCTGAACAACTTCTTATAAAATGGTTCATAACGGTAAATTACCTCTCTCTGTTGAGGATGAACAAATGCTAGGCACAGCATTTGGGTGACCCTATAGTGTTCTGAAATAATGCTAGATGTCCCAAAAGATTCTCATTTCTCTGTCTCAGAAATGGAAGCTCCTTCCAGGAAAAAGAAGAGGAGATATTCTCACAAGCCCACTCACCGTTTAGGTGTGGCATTTAGTCTGGCTCTCTTTAGAAATAATTATTTATAGGTTTAATATGCATAAAACAGAAACAAAAAAGAACCACCACAAAAGGGAAAACCAAAGGAGAGAGAGATTAAGGAGTGAGGTGGTGAGGTTATTCAGGGAATGGGTTAGCAGGGAGCTCTGGAAGTTGACTGAGGGCTGGGTTCCTGAGAAAGAGGGGGAACTTTAAAAATTCTGACTGTGGAAGGTGCCTGGGTGACTCAGTCAGTTAAGCGTCTGCCTACGGCTCAGGTCATGATCTCAGGGTCCTGGGACTGAGCCCCACATCGGCTGTCTGCTCAGCTGTGAGTCTGCTTCTCCCTTTCACTCTCCTTCTGTGCCCTCTGTCTCTCTGTCTCTCTGTCTCTCTCTCTCTCCCTTCAAAATAAATAAATAAATAAAATCTTTTTAAAAATTTCTGACTGTGGGTGTAGAGGGGTGGGAGCTGAAACATGGGCATCAGGGTTCTCATAGGAGAGCAGTTTGGACTTGAGCAGGAGGGCAAGAAGCAAGGGTGCAAATCTGGTACATATTAGTGGCCCCTATTTTTAACAAAACTGTTGACCTTCCTCCCTCCCTTTAGTTCTCTCTTCTTTCCTTCCTTCCTTTCATGCTTAGTTCCTTCTTCTCTTCCTTCCCTCCTAGTGTTAGAAAAGGAGCAATAAACAAGACAGATCACCTTTGTGGAGTTCTCATTCTATATAATACATATATACATGTAGTTTCTGAGGATGACAAGTGCTAGGAAGGATCTAAAACAAAACAATCGGATACAAAACAGGGTGAGTTGGAGACCAGAGAAGGTGATATGGGAGCTGAGAACTGAATGAGCCATAAAGATTCAGGGAAGTAACATTCCAGACAGAAGGAACAAACAGCAAGTGTATAGGACCAGAGGTAGGAACATGGTTGACATATTTGAGGAGCTGGAAGAAGGGCAGTGAGCTGAGAAGATGTGAGCAAATGAAATCTATGAGGAGCATGAGGAAAGGGAGATGTAGGTAGACACCATGATGTGAAGTCCGCCAAACTGAGTAGTTTGGATTTGTTCAGGAGCCATGGGAAGTTACTGAAAAGTTTAAAGCAGAGCAATGACATGATTATATTCTTTTAAATATCGCTTAGGTTGTTAAGTGGAGAATATGTTGTAGGAAGGCAAGATGAATGGTGGCAAAGTAGGAGACAGCCTAAGTGAAAAATGATGGTTACTTCAGTTGGGATAAGCAAGGAAACAAAGAGAAGCAAAAAGGTCTAAGGCACACTGTTTTGTTTTGTTTTGTTGTTTTTAATTTTTATTTATTTTTTAAATTTCTTTTCAGTGTTCCAGAATTCATTGTTTTTGCACCACACCCAGTGCTCCATGCAATACGTGCCCTCCATAATACCCACCACCAGGTTCACCCAACCTCCCACCCCCTACCCCTCCAAAACCCTCAGATTGTTTTTCAGAGTCCACAGTCTCTCTTGGTTCATCTCCCACTCCAATTTCCCCCAACTCCCTTCTTGTCTCCATCTCCCCATGTCCTCAGTGTTATTCCTTTTTCTCCACAAATAAGCAAACTGTACACTGTTAAAAGAGTTCAGACAGAATCTGTTGGTAGAACAGTTGTGGGATCTGAGGACTCACGGATGAGCCCTAGGATTTTTTGCTTGAGCAAGTGGTATGATTTACTGATATGGAAACAATTAGGGGAAACATCTTGGGGTAGATTTTGGAATGGAGCATGAAATTAAGGGTTCTGTTTGGAACATGTTAAGTTTGAGATGCCAATTAGACATTAAAGTAGAGATTTCAAGTGGGCTGTTAAATGTCCCAATATGGCCCTCAATGGAGAGGTCAGAGCTTAGGATATAAATTTTGGAGCCGTTGGTGTATAATACCTTTTAAAGCCATGAGACTAAATGAAATCACCTGTTGAAAGACAAGAGTACCCAGGACTGAGCCCTACTGCACTCCAACATCTGGAGGTTGGAAGAAGCCAGGAAGATGGAAGAAAAATCAGGAGGGAGTGATTTCACAGAAGGCCAATGAAGGAAGTGCTTCAGGCAGAAGGGAGGAGTCAACCATGTAGAATGGTGGTGTGTATTGGTCAGGATTTACTAGGTTATCCTCTGGTAATAAATTAGCGCTAATTCTCAGTAGCTGATCACAACATTTATTTCTCATTCACACTGTATGAATGCTGTGGGTCAGAAAAGGTGGAAGTTCTGCTCCATAAGTATCAGGGACCCCGGGCTGATATAGACTCCATATCTGGGATGACACGGATCACCAAAGTGAGATAAGAGAGAGCATGGAAAATGGCACAGCGAGTCTTCTGTGCTTCAGCCACGGGGCAACGCATATCACAGCCACTCACAACCCACTGTCCAGAAGCAGTCATGTGCACCTTCCCAACCCACTGGGCACTTAGGGACTGGGTGCTGGCATGTCTAATGGTTGGAGACTTTATTTCTCTACCATTTGCTGAGAGGTCAACTAAAATGAGAACAGAAAACTCACCACTGGTTTTAGGTATGCTTAGATCACTAAGGATGTTAAAGGGATACTCTCAGTAAAATGGAAGGAATGAAATTCCCTTAGACTGGATTGAGGAGACAATGGGAAATGAGGGAATAGAGATGGTAAATACAGATAACCCTGAAGAGGCTTTTATTTTTTTAATGAAAAGTGACCAGAGAAATAGATAGATAACTGGAAGGTTAATGGGGAGAGGTGGATATTTTTAAACAGTATTTTTTCCTTCCTCTGAGAATCTAAATGCCCTTGAATCTCTTACTCTGTGATCCCTCTATAAATAGATGAACTTGGCTCCTATTTCACTAATGAAACCAAGACCAATGAACACTGAATATTTTAGCTTTCTATTTTATACCTACAAATTCAGAGATAGCTACATCTAACTATATCCCATTCAACATGGATTTTAAAATATGGTTTTGAGGTGTGGAAATAATCCAAAGAAGAGGGGGACAGTTGCTCAGGCAAGAGAGAAGGGATAAGAGAAGAAGGCCAGGGGAGTTTGAGAACCACAGCTCAGGTAGAGGGGTTGGCCTTTGATGATGAATGCTTAATCCATTGTCACCAGAAGGAAAGCCTGGTTTGCTGTGAGTTCACCAGGCAGGACTGATGAGGAAGCCCCTGTCCTGTTGTGCTTCTCTCCCCAGTGAGAGCAGATTGTTACTGTGGAATGAGCCTGGCTGGGGTGGTCAGGAACCAGAGAACACAGAAGCAGTGAAGCCCACCTGACCGTTTAAACCACTCTCTCTTCTCCATTGCTAACTCATAACTAGCAACTACCTCCAGAACGTTCCTACTGTTTTTAAGTTGTTCTTGCATTCTAAACAGCTTGCTGTGGGTAGGTTTTTAGATGACTCATTATTACTTATGATAATAATAACTCATTTTTACAATTCACTTTTTGTAGTGGAGCCCATATTTATTCATTTATTCTGTCAGACTTTCAAATAAATGATTCATAGCTGCTGTATTCAGTTCTATTACTGTAAAATAGATACCTAGAAGACTGCCTAGAGATGCATGTACAGTTTAACAAATAATGTTTTTAAGAAAAACAAGTTCACTAGATGTATCTCATCGTTGATCATTCATTTGACAAACCTTGTTTGGAGTATCTGCAGTATTCCAGGCACCGAGCTGGAGCTGGGGCTACAAATGCATAAGGAAAAACCACGTGCCTTTGGAGACTCAGAGCCTGAGGGGTGAAGAAGGTGGGCAGATATGGTAGTCATGCAGATAGTTCATGGCAAAGATATTCACCGGTTCCAAAATGGAGAGATGCTCCAAGTGCCACCATCTTTCATTAACACTTCACAGTAACATTAAGAGACAGAAGTTTTTATTAGCTTCATTTGATAGACAAGGAGCTTGAGACTTACCGCAATTTAAATGGCAGATCCTAGGTCATACAGCTAGTGAGTTAAACCAGTGCTCAAACCCATGTCTGCCTACTTGAAATTCTATCACCTTTTCCCAACCACTGCACAAGAGCAGAAGAGTAGCCCAGAGTTATACTCTAAAGCAGGTATTCATCCATCATCTGAGGGAGGAGAGTAGCTTGACAAGTCTGTGGAAAACTCCAGTGTGCTTCTCCTGGGAATGTCCTGGGAATGCAGGGAACTCATTAAGGGTGTGGTGTCTGGACCTAGAGGTCACTGGGCCCCACTTCCCCCCACAGTCAGAGGAAACCCCAAGGTCATTCTCAGGCTGCCTGTATGGCTCATTCAGTTAAATGTCTGCCTTCGATTCAGGTGATGGTGCTGGGGTCCTTGGATCGAGCCCACGAGCAGGGAATCTGCTTCTCCACCTCCCTCTGCTGCTCCTCCTGCTTGTGCTCTCTCTTGAATAAATAAATAAAATCTTTAAAAAAAAAAAATGAAACCCAAGGTGCTTTTAGTCGATCTCTGTGCCTGTCCCTGAACATGGTGGGCCCCTCCCCGCCCCTATGACCTTGCCTCTCTGTGTTCCCTATGCAAGGAGTGACACTGGCCTCCATTCCTCCAGCTCCTGCTCCTCAGTTTCCCTAATCCCTGCCTTGGGTGGCACATTTATTGAAAAGTCTTCTGCAATCTGACCACGGTCCTTTTTTCACTTTCTTGTGATCATCTACACCACTTGCTCCATACTACCACCAATGCATTGTCTATGAGTGTTTGCCAGCTTTCTAATGTAAGCTTTGACCTTCCTACACCCCCAGTGCTTTCTATCACAATGTCAAGGACAATATTTCTTCTATTTATCTGTACCATTAACCATAGAAGAGGACTGTCAATAGAGCAGATACTCAGTACTACTGACAGATGGTCTACTTCACCAGTTGTCTCACTGTCTCAGTGAATAAACAAATGTTACATTTAAACAATGAAATTCTTTCTAGAGGAAAAGCAGTCAGGATAAAGAGGGGCCAAAGGGAAAATGATGACCCCTTGGATCCTTTTCATCTCTTTCTCATGGCTGTTGCTCATTTGGGGACAGGAAATTACTCTCTGCCAAAGTCCACACTCTCAGAACCTGGACCCTACCCCTTCTCTCTATAGTATCCCCCTGCTTTGGTCCAACACCATCATTTTAAGTGCATAAACTCTTTGACTATGGAGACTCTTCAGAACTGAAGCTCCATATAGATTAGGGAAAGATACTTACATGGGTCCGACCTAGTTGGTTAACTAATAAAGTCCTTATGGCAGAGAGCTAAGCCTCCCCTACAACCCTCCCTTTCCCTCCGATCCTCACCCAGGCCCTGGGGCTCCAGGTGGAGCAGCTCTTCTTGGCCATCTGGTGCCTGCCCAAGCTTCTCATTCATGAACATCTCCAGCTCTCCCGAGCTGCCATGTGCATTCATGGTTTTCAGTGCAAAACCCAACACACAACCCTCCCAACACGGTCTTTTTCTCATGACCTCCTGACCCCTTAGGTCTGACCTCAGTGGTTTGCTGGTATTCGTGAGGTCATTTCTACTAGGCGAGTGATTTTCTTCTAACACGGCATGCAGAGAAAGGGTTCCAGAGTGAAACAAAGCTGAGATAAAGTTATGGCATTGCCATTTTGCTAACTGTTGTCTTGGGGTCATTTTAACCTCTTTCAACCTCAATTACCCTACCTGTAGAATGGGCCCAATACTACCTAGTTGATAGGGTCACTGTGAGAATTAAATGAGACAACATACGTAATGCCTCTAGCACATGCAAAGTTCTCAATAAGCATTAGATCCCCCCCATCACCACCAATAGACTTGTGAGATTAGTAAATATCTGTGATTTCTTATTTGTGAAGCATGAAAGAGTGCCTGCCACATAGAAGACACACAACAAGTAATTTCCTCCTTCCTTGTTTTTTGCCCCCCAAAAATGAATACCAGTGTCCCCAAACTCCATTTTACCTTTTGCTTACTTCCAAGCCAGAGAAACAGAATTTTATTTAAATCTACATGCATTTCAGGGAACAGGCTACTAGTCTAGAATGTATTTTTTTAAATTCTCTTTTAAGAATGTAGCAGAATAAATTTGAGAGTACAGTGGAATTCATTCCTAATTCAGGAGTAGATAGAAATCTGCCTTCATTTGTCAGACAATAGGGCATGTGAGCAATGCTCTAACCACTTCCCCCAAAGCACAGGATGACATAGAAGCCAGCCAACAGAACCCTGTTGACCATGGCCTTTGGAAATGGTCAGGACATTTCAAACTCAGGGAATCCTGTGTTTTTCAGATTCTGCAGCATTTGGAGCCACTTATTAGCTGAAGAGAAATGCTGCCTTTCAATTCAGTGGGCCAGTCCATCAACTGCCCTTTAGCCCATAAAGGGCTTGAGCCCACATGTCCTTCCACCCACATTTCCAGTGTTGGTCCAAATATTGGGCATGGAATTGGACACCAAGGCTGACTGAAATCGATGGAAAAGACTCCATAGATCCAGTTTCGCCTGGCAGCAGGAGCCACGCCATGCTGTCTTATTTAATGGAAATGTTGCTAGCCTCCAGATTCCTGAGTTAACTCCAAAACGCAGAAATGCCAACATGACCCAGGCTCTTCTCCAAGCTCCATGCCTGTGTCTGTCCATGGGTTTTTCTAAGCAACCCACATGGGCACTTTGTCCTGAATAAGAACGCTCACAGAAGAAAAACCCCAGAGAGGCCGGGTTAGGAAATGCAAGGTCTTCGGCAGATGACCTTCAGGACCACAGACTTAATGTGACTGTTGGAAATGAGCCACTGCCCTCAAGCAGCTGCCATTCTTCTAGGTGCTCCAAGTCTGTCCACTCAGTTGGCACACTAGGCCTTTCAGCACCCTCTCAGACTAACATCCAGCATGCAGCTGCAGCAGGAGGGTGAATCAGACATGGTTACCAAGACGAAAGAAAAACACAACCAGCTTCGAACACTGCCCCTTAAGTCCACCCAGCCCACATGGTCTGCGCTGCTGGGCCTACAAGGCTTGCTGGTGGTATGTGTGATCTCTGGCACCAGGAACCAGGAGCCCATTTGATTTATTTAGATGTGGTGCCACTACTGGGTGGGTCTCCTAAGGTTTCCGTGGCTTTCCACTTCAGATTTTCCCTTTACTCCACTCCCTCGAGCCTCTGCCAAGCTTACCATGCTTCAGTCTGGTCCAAGCCAGCCCTAAGAATCTACAAATTAAAGGTTCTCCTTTGATGGCTTTCATGTGGCAGTTTAGGAAACTCCAAGACCAGTCCTAATCTGAGGACTTCAGCCCAGGTGGTATCTTCTGGTTTGAACATAGGCCTTTAACCCCAAGGCCTAGGGCACCAACTCATTCCAGAAGTGTCACTGAAAAGCAGGAAGTAGGTTGGGCAAGCTTCCTTGGTCACCCCAAAAGATCTACTCTTGGTCTTCACATCTGCAGTCACTTTGGCCGTGGCTAAGTGGTTTTGTCTTCTCCTCGTCCTCAGATTCCATACCCTGCTGCACCCGCCCAGCACCCCCTCAAATTGTAGCTGAGCTGGTCCTTAAAGTAAACAGACCCATGGCACATGACACTGTTTCCTATGGTGGCCTCCACCGCTCTGGTGGCGGGGAAACATGGACAGAGGGCTCCTTGGCATATGCTCCCAGACAGCCCCTCTCAGTGACTCCAGTACTTGGGGCATGATGCTGCTCCCTGGGGAAAATCCCCTGCATGTCAGCCCCAGAGGTGGTAGAACTGGGCTGTTATTTTTCCCCAGAAACATAGGAATGAGAAAAGTTAATAACAGTTGTCATTTGATTGCATGGTAATCTGGGAGCCATGCGTGAAAGGAGACAAGTGACTTAGGCTGCCTGAAAATGCCTTCCGTGAGTGTGAGGAAGGAACATGGGAAGGCAGTGTCTACCTATGCACCATGCAGGTCTTTCACATAACTTCCAGAAACCTCCTCCTTCCTAAACGCAGCATCTGCCCCACAGTGAGGGGAGGAAGGTAAAATGTCTCAAATGTCCCTCTGAATCTTTCTGGAAAATGGGCCATTTCTCTTTATAAGATCTTTTAGCACCTCCCCATCTCATGCGTGTTTTCAGTCCAGCAGCAGTGGACACTTTGCTTTCCATGCTAGAAGCTGCTGACTTGTCCTTCGCCGCAGAGTTTCTGGCTGTAGCCATCATTTCCATTCGATGGCTCTTGGGACATCTTTATTCCAGACATCGTTCCCAAGAGTGCTGGACCACTGAGCTTTCCTTCATTTCCCTCCTGACGTTTTATGTTTCATGCTGCTTTGATAGATTTATCCCTTCCTCTCATTTAAATTCCTCCTTCCTCTCCCTCCTACTGATCCATTCATTCTAACTTCTCTATACACCAAAGGATGGAATTCTCTTAAAATTATTTATAGGAGGATACTTATTTTTAAGATAGTATTTATTTATTTGACAGACAAGTAGGCAGAGAGGCAGGCAGAGAGAGAAAGGAGGAGGCAGGCTCCCCTCAGAGCAGAGAGCCCGATGCAGAGCTTGATCCCAGGACCCTCAGATCATGACCCGAGCCGAAGGGAGAGGCCCCAACGCACTAAGCCACCCAGGTGTCCTAGGAGGATACTTTTGTATATTTCACCTAAGTCAACATTTGCTGAGAAATTTCAGTGCCTAGAGAATTTTGTATCACATACTGTACAAAACCACACTCTATCTCTGCCCGTTGCTTCTCATTTCTGTTTGCACTTCCATGTCCTATATATTGTAGGAATTCTTCATGCCACTATATCAAAGCCACTCCCTCACCTGTGGTTTCAAAAACTTCTGCTACCAAGCCATAAGTCATGTAATCATGCCCCACATCCAGCTTCCTCCCTGTCTCAGCCTTGAATGCCTCCTACCCAGCTCTGAGCCTTCTCTTGCTTTTAGTCCCCACCAGTGTGATCCACGCCCCCATTCCTGTCAGAATCCCACCCCATGGCTCACTTTTCTTCGTTCCCTGTGGGTGTTCTTTTCTCCCCTTCCTTCTTCAGTCAGAGGGAACTGAGGCACCACATGAATGGACGTCATTCCCAAGGAAAACAGATTTTTGGCTCTGACCAGGGAATCCATTTTTCAGCATGAATAACACAACTCTCCATCATTTTACCTTTGTCAATTTTTAAGCAATAGCTTAAGCAGCAGTAGGTTGTTTGGGGCAGCCAGGAAAATGAGCTCTGGCCCTTGTGCTCCAGACTAAAGGAAATCAGACAGCAGGCCCAAAGGCAGGAGCATAAACTCTCCACTTCCGATGTTTTTCCTTTCCATTTGGTTTCCATGGGATCCTGTCTTGGGGGCGGGGAGAGCTTCTAACAGGACTGATGCATATTCTCCAGCAAAACAAAGGGCCAAATTTCAGGATGGCAAAAGAGAGAGAGCGCGCACATTTTAGAAATGGGTGAGGGACAAGAACCGAAGAATTTTGTATGCCTAACAGTATCAGAAGCTACATGTCAAGGCTGATTTTGTGAGTGCCTTGTTGTCTCCCATTTCTACCAAAGTGCTGTTCATAAGAATTATCAAAATCCAGAAGAGGCTACGTCTTTAGGATTTGGAAGTGTTTTCCATCTAGCTCACAACCTAGAATTGCAATGTCGCGTTTTGGGGACTGAGATGGAGAAACTCCTCTCCTTCTTTAGGGTTTTTGGTTTGTTTGTTTGTCTTTTGGTTTTTGCTTTGTTTCGTTTGAAATTTTATCCTGGCCTGTAATATTTTATGTGCTCTCCTCTGGGTCTTAAACTGTCCTGTGCCTCAGCAAGCCAGCAGGCTCCTCTGAGTCATCCATGCTTTCTGGGATTCGACACTGTGACCTACGACTGAAATTCACTAAAAGGAAACAACCACGAACTAGAAATGGTCAGGGCAAGCAGGAACTCCTAAGGTCCTCTGCTTTGATGCGCAGCTGAGTCTAACAGACTAAACAAAGTTGGGGAGAAGGCACAATTGGTCTTTGCCATTGTGCCTTCCCTTTCAGGCTCAGATTTTCCCCCATTTTGGCACCAGCCTGAGACACCATCTTATGTCTTGTCTTTGCAGAACCTGTTAGCTAATTGTCAACAGATTGTGGAGTTTGTCTTTGCTAGCTCCAAGACAGGGATGCCTTCAAGAGTATTTGCATTTTTATAAAAGCTTCTTGGAGCTGGAATCTCTAAGGGCGGGCTATGAAGCATAATAACATGTAGTGGGAAAAGATGGTGTTGATTTTCATGTGTGTGTGTGTGTGTGTGTGTGTGTGTGTGCATGTGTGTGTGTGTGAATTTCTAAAATCACACTATACAGGAGATGCACCCACCCAGGGGTGTGGTGGCTGAGGGAGGAAGAGCCGTGGGAGCGCTTACCCTGTCATGTTACAGTATGCTATGCTAGAAGGAAGAACATTAAGCACATAAGACATTCATTTATTCATTCCAAAGAATTTGAGCTCCTCCTACATGCCAGGTACCATCCAGGTGCTAGAAATACTGCAGCAAACAAAACTCACAAAAATCACTGCCCCATGGAGTGCACATAGTCTAGAAATAATAATAGAAACAGTAAAACAAAATTTGTGCTTCTGTTTTTTCTGTGATACTGTAAAGAACATTCAGGGTTTTGGACAAGATAGACAGTAATGAGAGTGAAATCCCATGGACATGGGCAGATCCACCCTTAGCAGGGCACTTTGAGGCCTACCACTTGCCTCCTCTCTCAGACTCCCTGGAGAAGTGGATCTGAGAGCAGAACTGACTTCCTCTAAAACGCCGGGCTGTTTTGACCCCTTTATAACATTTCTTTAACTGAGCTTCAGTTCCTTCCTCTGTAAAATGGTATCTGACCTGGGATCATGGAGAAGTTTAACTGATACAATAGGTAAGGAAACACTTAACACGGTGACTAGTGTAAAGTACGTAAGAAATTCATTTTATTCTCCCCAAAGACCATTCCTGTTCTGTGGCAGAACCGTGCATTTGAATCAAGTTGCCCTTTTGCTCCATCCTCCTCTTCCCCCTTCATCAGGGATCTTCTTCCACTCCTGCTCTACCTGGCAAATGCTGCTTGTCCCTCGGAATCCTCCCCAGTCTCCCCGACAGGGCTGACCTTCCTCCTCTTTATTTCCTGGTGCTGGACACATGCCTGCCTTACAGCAAATAGCAGCTTTTGTGGCAACTACTCACGTTTCTTTCTCCTTCACTAGACTTTCAATTCTTGAAGGGCAAGGATCAAAGCTTTAATCTTCTTGTTCAAGTTTATAGCTCGGCCACATGCCAACCGCAGTGCCTAGGAGAAATAAATATTGGTGGAGAGAATAAATAAATAGATGATTATCTCATTAGCTTTTAGTCACTCTAGTGCTCCAACTGCTCTTACTCCTTCTAATGGGGACATTGTGTACTTGGAGGCCAGAGCTTGCCATATAAGAAAGCTGTTTTCTAAATCCTGAGAGGGGAAAACAACTGTTTAGTAGGCTTCCAGGCCCTACATTGCCTCTCTGCCTTCAGAAGCTGGGCATCACAGCCACCACTCCTTGGCCTCCCTGAGCAGACATGGGGAACACAAGCTGCCACAATTAGAGCCCTCACATTAACGACCACTCACCTGAGCTCACCACCATCAGAGAACTCCATCGTCACTGGAGGAAAGCTGATCCCATGTTCCTGACAATACGCCCAAAGCACTGCAGGACCCCAAGGACCTCTTAAATCAAAAGTATGAAGTGCTTCCAGTGTAACTTTCTTTCTCGTAACATGTACTTCACTGACTTTTAAGTCTTGGAAAATTGGTGGCACCCACATACTGTGATACGGCGCTGGCCCCACATTTTTTAGCAAGACTTTCAAGATCCTCTGGAAAGTGAAAGCAAATTACCTTCCTGAGCTTCTCTCTCCTGTTCACCCCACATCCTTTCTGTTCCTACTACCCAGGCCCCCTCTGCACTTCAAGGAAGATGCAACAGGGTTTTCAGTTGGTTCTAAGTTCTTCCAGGACCGGCTGCTATAACAGTGCCATGGGCGCTGAGAAATCTCGGCATGGCCACTGCTCCCAGCTGTCGATTTTGGACTCTCAGCTCTGAAAGAAAGCAGAGCCTGGGAGAGAAAAGGCCATGAACCCATCTCCTTCACTGCAGCTTTTCGAACAACCCTCTCCCCGCCCCTCACCCCTGCTGCTGCCTTCTCATCACCTCCTCTGTGGGAAGCAATTTGGGGGATCCCCCAGGCAGGCTCTCCTGTGGTCTCCGTGGCGCTCTCCTCAACCCCCACTCCATTCCAGAGAGATTTGCTCCCTCTACCCCCTGTTGCTGTTTCATTAGCAGTGAAAAGCACACATTGTCAGAACTAGGCACAGATCAGGGGCAGGGAGAGGTATGGCGTGAGTCCCTCGGCTCCCTGTGGGCTTTGCTGGATGAAAAGTGCCCCTTGGTTAATGCGTCTTGTACAGTAGAGCTCATCTTTCCGAGTCCCCCCCAAACCCGTTCCCAGGCCGGCCTGGTTCTGGAGTGTGCAGGGCAGATGTGGAGACAAAGCCAAGACGTGCCCATTTGCTTCTGATTGGAAAAGGGTGGGGCGTCTTGTGTGCCTCACCATTTAGACATTCTTCATGGTGCTATTTTTATCAACGGTAATCATTAAATTGGTGTCAGATGGGCTGGTCCGGTTCCTTACCCCGAGGCCTGGTGATGAGACTCCACGGGATTTTTTCCAGGCAGGAGGAGATGTGGTATGTGGCCCATATGTATGGGTCTCCGGAACCTGGGGCCTCACAGCAAACCCCTCTCACCCTGGATCATGTTCATGTGGCAATTAGAGCAAGGCTCATTTTCACTCCTGGTTCATTCCTGACCTGATTCATTTAACACACATCTGTTGAGCACCTTCTAAATGCTAGACATTGAACAAGACACTAGGGATTCACAAAGATGTAATCTCTACCTCCTAGAAACATGCCTGTCACCAGAAAAGATTGTCATGTGAAGTGACAGTGTCAACTGGGCTGTACGTGTTACAGATGCATTGATAGGTACATAATAGAGGGAGGATTCATGCTGCCTGGGCCTCAGGGAAAGCTTTTTGGGGTTGGTAACACTCAGCCAGGGCTTCAAAGATAAGTAGAATTAACTGGATGAAAACATGGGGAAAAGGAACCAAAACTTAAAAGAGGATAAAAAAAAGTCTATAGATTCACCCCAAATCCAGCTATGTATTCAGTTGTCACTTAGGGATCCCAGGCATGCACCAGCATTGACCCTTCCTCTGGGAGGCTGGGAGAAAGAGGTCTATGGTGCAGAAATGCCACCTGTTCACTACATCATCCCTAGCTGTCCTGACTCTGGATTTCAGAATTTGGCTCCTGAGCAGGGCCCAGTAGCAAGGATAGCAACCCAGAATGTTGGAGTTAGACATGGCCTAGGAGCTTCCATCACAACCTGCTCATGGATCTTTCGATGGAAAATCTATCCTCAGAGTAAGCACCAAGGCCCCTCTCTAGACACAGGAGACAAGGATGAGTCATTATATGGAGACTAAGAGTAGAATTTTCTAGATTCTGTATCTTTCAGTCTGGACTGTACCACTTTTAACTAAATGCCTGGAAATCCAGCATGAAATTGAACAGAAAACCAAAACAGGGCATAGCAGGAAAATGGGGAGAGCCGTGGTACCGAATGATGGCAGAAAGTGCATTTGCAGATGTTCTCGGCAATCCAGGGCCTGGCACTCTGGTTCTCATTTCCTCCGACCAAACATTCCAAACTCCACCCCCCACAAGTTCACATGCCTGCACAGGCACAGCCCTGCAGGGTGCAGGTTGTCGCTGGAAGGGCCTCCTTGCTGGGTCGGTGGCCAGCTGGAAGAGGCCAGGGCCACCTGTCTGGTCAGGAGCCTCTCTGCTGTGAGCCTCTTGGAGCCAGGGCTGGCTTTGTGGTCCACCTAAAATGACAGTGAAATTAATGGGATCCTGATGCCATGACTGAGGCCATTTCCCCGTGTCTCCAAACAGGGATGAGAGAAGAAATGTCCTTAGGACGACAAGAGGCTTTTGAAATCTTCAAGAGGGACCACGCTGACAGCATTACCATCGAAGATAACAAGCAGATTTTGAAGCAGAGGTAAGGCTGGCTCACAGGGCCACTGGTCCCCCGAAGCTTAGCTGGGCCAGTCTCAAAGAAACTTGCTATTCCATTGTCCCTAACTTGCTTAACCTAACTTCTAAAAGAAGGGCCTGACGTGTATTTAGCTTCACAGTGAACTGTGTCCAGCCCGGCAGGACTTTTCCTACATGGGAACCTCCTCATCCCTGTACCACTGGGGTATGCAACATCAGGGCGGGATCTGACACTGATAGCACCAACTTTGTCTCCAGTTCTCCCTTGTTACACTAATTCCTATCTGCCTGTGACTTTGTCCATGTCATACTGCTCCAAAGGCAAAGGAAAAAAAGTCTGTAGACCGAATTATCATCTCAGAACTCTGGACCCTCCAGCTGCTGCAGCCCTGTGCTTCCTACTCAAAGGGAGTAAACGTGTGCACAGCCTGTGACCCAGAGGCCTCTGGTGCGTTCTCCAGCCAGAAGCAGAGCGGGCAGCAGCGTCTGCTGACATACTGTCAATTTGGCCTCTGGAACCTTTAGAAAAAACTTCAGGGTACATAATTCGTTTCAGCTCATACGCAGTTTAGATGCATAGCTGCAGACTGTGGCAGACAGAAAGATGGCCAGATGCCTGGGTCCAGAGTTCAGAAGAGAATGTCCTAGCCTGTGAACTCTTAAACTGAGTCACACGTGATTCTGGATCTTAGCACACAAACATTTGAAAATGTTCAAAACCAATGCATTGAATTAAAAGGAGATCCAGGTTTGGGAGTCATATGTTTATCAATGCTTTAAGGAAGTCTAAGGAGTGGCCAAGCTCAGGAAAACAGGTAGAGATGCAGGGGTCTAGAGGGTAGAAACGGGAAAAGCTCTAAAGGACAGGGAGGGAGAGGAGGCTGTGAGGGAGGCTGAGAGAGAAGCGAGGGAGATCCAGGGAGTTCTAAGGAGCAGAGGGAGGCTGAGAAACAGAGAGAGAAGCAAAGGAGACCCAGGAGAACATGTTGAACTGAAAACCAAGAGGGGAGTGGCTCCAAGAAGCATGCTGTGAGTGGTGTCCAACACCAGAAAGAAAGAAGCAGGGGAGGCTGGACCCAGTGCACCAAGCAAACAGGCGACCATGGACCATGGGTCGGAGGGCTGGGACTGAGGGAGCACGTGAAAAGGAGCTGAGCAAATGGAGCACACGTGAACATGTGTTCAGAAAGTCTGTGATAGGGCGCCTGGGTGGCTCAGTGGGTTAAGCCGCTGCCTTCGGCTCAGGTCATGATCTCAGGTCCTGGGATCGAGTCCCGCATCGGGCTCTCTGCTCAGCAGGGAGCCTGCTTCCCTCTCTCTCTGCCTGCTTGTGATCTCTGTCTGTCAAATAAACAAATAAAATCTTAAAAAAATAAAAAAAAAGTCTGTGATAGACGACAAACATTCGAAGGAGGGAAAAGGGAGGCCTCAGGAGAAGAGAGGTTTGTTTCAGAACGGGAGAGAAGTGGTGAACACTGCAGGCCGCAGAAGCAAGCCTGTGGAGAGAGAGGCAGACAGACGGACAGAAGGAGAAGGACTGATGCAGCAAGGCCTCAGGGAGAAGGTCTGGGGAGGGAAGGCCTCAAAGATCCCAGTGAGGTGAGCCTGGAGAGAAAAACGAGGCAAGACAGGGCTGCTGTTGATGCCCTTGGAAGCGAAGGGAGGGAGTTAAAGATGGCCTCTATTTTCTCTGTGGAAGTTGAAGTGGAATAAGAGTCGTGAGGGTAGTGGCAGATGTGGTGGCAGAGGTTTCATACAGATGTCATAGGGAACAGGAAAGAAGGTAGAGCTGAAAAAAGAAAAGCGCAAGCAGTACGGAGGGCCCAGCTTGATGGTTAACCACTGGCTTTCTCACTTTGGTGCCTTGTGAATGGGGGGGTCTCAGATCACTTTAGGAATCCAGCAATGGTGGGAGGGGTGTAGCCAGGAGCAGCCTTCCAGAGCGCTGTGCAGCCCCCTTAGTCCATGCAAGTACATGCGGCCCCCGCGGCCCAGTGCTTCTGCTTCCCGGTCTATCTCCCCGGAAGCTCTCCTGTGGGCTCCGAAAGGGACATACACGAGGATGTTCTCAGCAGCTCAGTTTGTGGCTGAGGAGAGCCCGAAGCCTGGGTGTCCATCCCCGGGGAAGCAATGAGATAAAATCTCAGGGAAGCTGCCCATGAAGTCAGGAGCAATGGATGAATATACACACACCAGCACAGACAGCACTAAGAATGCACAATTCATGGAGATAATAAATAGACACACCCAAAACAAACAGAAGAGGCAAAGGTAAAGATAGACTGTCACATGCTTTAACCATAAGAATGGTTAGCTGTGTGAGGGAGCAGAATGAGAGCAGGACGGGGTGGCGGGAATGAATAAATGAATAAGACAAGGGCTGGGGGAGAAAATAAAGTACCTCTAGTGAAAGCTGAGGACACTCCCTCTGGAAAAATGGCTATATGCTCACCCACACAACTTTTAGCAAATGAACCCTGGGGTTTCACAAACCTTCTAACACATATCCACAGTAAGCCATGATTTTCTGGGGTCGTCAGTTGGATGTGTTGGAGCAAAACACCTGTCTGTCTGAAGATGAGCATGTCACACTAGCTGCCTCATCCAATACGGGGCCCTCAGCCTTGTCCTTCCCTGGGGCTTCAGAGCTTACATCAGTGCCTGACAAATCTGACTTTATAGGAAAATGAGCCACATAGCTTGTAAAAGTTCCCAACACTGGGCCTCATCCCTCAGATACTCTAATTTAATTAGGTAGGAGCTAAGCATCCATTTGTCTAAAGATTTCAACATGAAAGCAGGTTTGAAAACCACCAGCTGAACAGTGTCCAGAGTCCTGGAGCTCCAGAACTTCTGAGGCAGGATCCCCAAACTCTACAGACAAAACCAGTTCCCAAGGGATTCTTTTGTACACTTGAGTTTAAGAAACACAAGCTTAAAAAGAATTCTATTTTTAAAGAGTTTATTTATTTGAGAGAGAGAGAGAGAATATGAGCAGGGGACGGGGGCAGAGGGAGAAGAGAAATGTAGACTCCCCACTGAGCAGGGAGCCTGACCTGGGGCTCTATTCTGGGACCCCGGAATCATGACCTGAGCCAAAGACAGATGCTTAACTGACTGAGCCACCCAGGCACCCCAGGAATTATTCTGGAATTGGTATGTTTCCTGGTTCTGGTTTATACTAGAGTTCAGGTCTGTTTCCAGCGGGAGAGTGGGTTGGGATGGCAGGGCTGAAGATGTGGTCTTTGAAAGCCTCTCAATACAGAGCTCACTTAACTCTAGTAAGGTTCTGACAACCCTGTGACAAATGTGCTTTTGGGCTGAAACATATCCAATCAGATAGGATGAGCTGGTAACACTGGTGGTCCCATCTTGCTTGTGGCCATAGAGCAAAGGAATTAATGAAACTCACACAAAGCTTTGAAAGGGTTTTTCCCAGCAGCTAATCAGTCTTTTTAAATCAAATGAAATGTCAGGAAGACCAAGCCCACATTTTTAAAAAATGTCTACATCTGTTTAATGTTATTGTAATAACAATCATTAAATGAATATTTGGTACCGAAGGGGTGTAACCCAGGGTCTACTCCCTTCTCAGGATTGGAGCTTTTGTTTGCATTCGTGGAGAGTATTCAGTTACTAAGTATTACATGCTCATAGCTGCTTGAGGCAGAAGACTAAAAGAAAATGTTTTTCTGTGAAAAGAAATAGCTAAAGCCCCGCTCTTACCGCATACATCAGAATAGGGTCCCACTGGTGCCAACGGGTCCCACAGGTGCAACTTCCACACCGCCCTTACCTCAGGAAGCAGTCTTCCATAACCCTTATCCCCTCCAAGCATCTGTTGCTGGTCTCCCTGGTGACGGGAAGCACCATGCACCCCATCTGCAGGAGGGCTGGCCGGTCCTAGGAATGCAGACATTCTCCCCAAGATTTTAGTCAGGATGGTGCTAAATGCATTTCCTCACTCTGCTCCCAGGAGACTTCCTCAGAGAAAGTCTCACTCTCTGCTAGCCCCCAGCAACGAGACCCCATCCTCCTGGCCTGCCATTCATTCCCAACTTTTCACATCACATCACTCTACCATCCAGGTTTCCAATGTTGGGACATTGTTGGCAAAGGGACTCATTGCACCCACACAAGAGCCTGGGGGCAGCTCAGCCTCTTTAGACCATGGCAAGGGGCTTCTAAGCCCAAATGAAGGAACCATTGGTGGCCCTGGATCCCTTGCGATCGCTCAGTTCCCCCAGAGTGCAAGGATTGACTTGGAGCTGCAAGAGGGGTCCATCATGGGGGGTCCACCCATGTTACTGGATGGAAAGATTTTCTTCCCCATCTTACCTGGACCCTTTGCTGTCCTCCCAGGCAATTTCTAGGATCTCCTAGCCCTAGTCCCCAGTCTGGGGGAGTTCGTGCTGCCTGTCTGTGACAAGAAAAACAAGACACTGGCACATTAATGGGGTGTTTACCCTTTGCTGAACTAGAGCATGTGAGCCAATTCTTAAGCTGGATTTTTTCAGTGGAAGACAACTACAACTCAAAATCACATTTTTCAGGAAAGACTCATCCTTGTAGTACATGGTAATATGAAGAGAGGCTGGAGACCCCATGGTTGGCAAAGACCAGTGCCCAGGCACCACACAGCTAACCTTCTTCTGTGGCAGGTCTTTGATACAAACTGAGTCCCTCTGTCACAGACTTCCATTAAATAACAAAAGAAGAGATAAATAGGGAGATTAACTGCAATTGCAAACAAAGGCAATGATAGTGTGAACTCAACCCAGAAAAGCGTCTCTTCACTCCACTGGATCCTTCAGACACAGAATACAACAGCAATCTAAAACCAACAGGAAAACCGGACCGAGGCTGGAGAGCAATCTCATGGCACCATCTGGAAATAACATCCATGACAAATAGGAGTTCCCTGGTTCCTATTAGACTCCAATTTTAACTTTTATTATTTTTCCATTTGTTTTTTGTATTTACACCTTGTCTCCTGAAATAGAATTATGGACTCTGAGAGCTGAGATTAGATTAGAATCTTCCCAGCCTCCCCATAGTTTTTAAACACAGTGCTGGCCACAAAAACAGTACTCAACAATACTTCTTTGGCTCGAGAATGATACTTTGAAATTGGCTTTGGGAAGTCTTAGCAGCCAAGCAGACTGCTCAAGACCTACTTCCTAGAAGCAAGAGAATGCAATGGCAGACTTCTCGAGACTCAGAAAAGGATCAGCTCAACAAGACACAGGAGGGGGCTGCCATCTTGATGGGAAACAAGATGGAATAGAGAAGAAGTATTGGTATGAAGGAAAAGGCTAAGGGAAATGAAAGGTGGATCTTCACGGCAATACAACAGAGAGAGCTAAGGTGCCATGTCAGGGATGGGTCTACAGAGGAAGGAAATGCATAGATGCAGGCCTACTCTTCCTCTCTGATAGGGAACAGTATTGCATGTTCACTCTGTAAATAATCAACATATTAAGTTAATTGCTCTAGACAAGAAGACTAGGAAAGGTGTTAAGAGGAACCCCCTTGCCCTCCAATGACATATTTGCCCCACTGGCCTAAAAAACCTTCCCAGATGACGTGACAGGGAATAGACAGCAAAGGCTCTTAGAGACTGAGTGACTTATGAATACCAGCTCCTCGTCTTAGCCCATAGGTTAAAGCAGCTGCTGCCCCTGGTCCCCAGCAAACTGTCTGTGGTTCTAACTGCCCTGGGGCAGAGCCACGTGTCTTGCTTCCTCAGCTACTCCTCAGCTACTTCCTCAGCCCTGGGGATTTATCTCTGCCTGACACACACCAAGGGCAGGATGGAATTCTCCCAGGAACTGCTGGTCTTGAAAGTCATATGACATTCGACCTCAACTCCCATCCCTTTTATTCCCCCTGAAGATTGAGAAACTCAGCAACTATCCTAGGTGTCCTTGACCACAGACTTGCAAGGATCTTTCCTCTGACCCCTTGGTTTGCTGAGAAGATGATACTCATCATTCCTGTCTGTGGTTGCTGCTTCCAACACTCAATCCCACATCACAGTTCATCACCCAAGCAGGTCCCTACACTGCCAGGCAGTGGTCATGATCTAGGTACAAAGAACATCTGTATGCATGTACTTCCCACATCAACCCTCCCCGGAGAGCCGTCTCATATTAATCTTACAAACAAGGGCTCTCAGATTTATCTAGACATTCAAGTCCAAGTCTCTGCACCCCAGGGAGTGCCGTCTACATTGCACACCGTGCCTGTGAGACATGCTCCCTCACACACTGCCACTTGCATGCTACAGATAGGTATAGTATGCTCACGTAGTACGTGGCCCGGGTCTAAGCTCCAGGGAGAGAAGTGTGAATTAAACAGCTGTGGTCACTCTCCTCGAGGCGCTTACAATACTGAGAAAGGGGACAAAGCATGTCAGCAGGCAATTCCCAATGGTTTGCCCATGATGACAGAAGTTCAGAGTTCTCTGGAACACATGGGGCTGCAGATCTGCACAGCCCTACAGAGAAAGAGACATCTCTGCTGCACCGGCAGGGTTAGGTCAAAATTAGCCAGACATCCCATGCAAAGGGAACAGCCCTCAGGTGAACCAGTGTGACACTTGATGGAACTGAGACCATTTGGGCCAGCCGAAAAAGGCCGGGGGTGGGGGTGTTAGAGAAGATTCTGGCAAAGTCCACACCAGCCAGAGTATGAAGAGTTTATTTAGCCCTGTTAAGGAATTTGGATTTTGTCCTGTGGTCCCTGGGGAGCCCTTGAAGAGTTTTAAGCAGGAGACTAATAAGATCAGGTATGCATTTAAGAACGCTCACACCAGGCACCTGGGTGGCTCAGTGGGGTAAAGCCTCTGCCTTCGGCTCAGGTCATGATCCCAGGGTCCTGGGATCAAGCCCTGCATCCAGCTCTCTGCTCAGCAGGGAGCCTGCTTCCTCTTCTCTCTCTCTCTCTGCCTGCCTCTCTGCCTACTTGTGAGCTGTCCAAATAAATAAATAAAATCTTTTTAAAAAAGAAGAAGAAGGTGGCTTACACCAGCTAAAGTGTGGGAATTGGCCTGAAGGCAGATAGCATGAATGCAGGGAGCCACTGAAGTCCTTGTCCCTTGGACGTAATGGGGTGGGGGAACTGTTCCTTCTCTGAGGCAATGAGAGGAAGAATGAAACCAGGTGGAATGCTGTGAGAGATACAGAGGACGAGGACAGAGGGGAGGACAGGGGATAGATGCGTTGAGTGAGGATGGCAGTGGAGGGAGGGGCAGGAGCACGTGGGGGAGTGCCCATCCTGGACGGTGAGATGAGAAAAAGCAAGAGGAAGGAGAGGGATTTGGGGAAGCGGGGTGGGGGTTGGGGGATGATCAGTTCCTCAAGTGTGTTTGTCAAGAAAAAAAAAGAAAAAAAGAAAAGAAAAGAAATAAAGAAATAAACCAGGACAGGGAGGGAGATCTGGGAGCTGTCTGTGGGGATGACAAGTGAAGGCACTGGTGTGATGGGGTGTCTGGGGAGAAGAGGTCACACGGGGAGAGGGTCACGACAAAACCCTGCCCACACCTGATTCGCAGCGTCTAAGGAACAGCTGCAGAAGAGGAGACAGAAGGAGCAACCAGGGCGAGAGAGGGCTGATGTGACGTGGAAGCCAAGAAAGAGAAGGGTTTGCACTCTGCGGACAGTATCCTGCACGGCCCTGGGCGCACCATGGCTGCTGTGGGATCAGTGACGGCTCAGTGTCACGGGAAACCAGGCTTGTGAAAGAGCAGCCAGAGGACTGCATTCCTTCTCCCTTCCAAGCCCAGGCCTTGCCCCGAGGTGGAGATTTCTGAGCAGTGCACAGAGCCGCCTGCCAGCCCCCATGCTGGAAATACCCCCTCAGCAAAGCTGCCTTCCTGAAATGAGCCGTGCAGCCAACGACTCCCAGATAGGAGTGCCTTGGTGCCAGGAGGAGACCCTCAGGAGCGCCCGGGTTGAGTCACAGAGCCTTGTCCCTGGCCCTGCCCAAGGTACAGCCTCCCCGACATAGACCTAGCCTCCTCCCCATGAGCAGCAGCTGAGGCTGTCCTCCAGAGGAACAGTGCACCCTGGAGAAAGTCAGCACAGGTCCAAGCACCAGGGACCCAGACTAGCTTCCTGAGCCACTTCATTAAGGGAATGTGCCTCTGTCAGGTCAGGAAGGAGTCAGGAGTCTCCCTTTCCTAATGATCAGAACTCAGTCTGGAGCCTGAGAGAGGGGAAGCAGGGGGGCTGAGGGCGGTGTGGGCTGGGCAGGTACAGAGATGCAGGTGGGCAAGGAAGAATGTGGCAGAAATGGGGGTCACCTTCTTTCTCATCTCTTCCGCCTCCCCTGCACTCTCTTCTTCTCCTCAGGGCTGGGCTTTCTCAGGGAAGAGTTTGTCTTGACAACTGGAGATCAGGAACACATGTGGGTGGGGTGGCCTGGAGCAGTGACAAGTGCAGAGTTAAGGGAAAATGGTCCCATGTGGACAGCACGGCCCTCGGCGCACACCTCTTCAGTGGGCAAGTCCATTTTAGCTGAGCGCTGTGCTGCAGGGGAGAGACTGGAACAGCTCATGGCTTCCCGCGCTGGGTCTGCCAGCCCTGGCACGGCAGCTCTTTTGAGCAGGTTCACCTCAGCACAAAGCAGCTCCCTCCAGGACAAATGTGGGCACCACCAAGGCTTGGGGGACTCCAGCCCAGGCCCTCTGTCAGGGCTTCTCTGAAGAGTCACTGTGGAGACAGCCTGGACTGCCTCAGTATCTCCCCTTTTCTTTCTCTACTCTGGTTTTCTCCAGAATTGACATGAATTTCAGCAGCTCTGCAACATTGTTCTTATATCTTCCTGATTCTCGAAAATCCAAATGGGTGAGTGGACGCTATGGGAGCAGGCACTACGAGGAGTCTTTCACCAAGCAGGGAAGGATTATCAAGCCCTGTGGAGTCCTAGGTTCTGGGGATGGACAGAGCCAACAATCTGACAGTTAGAGTCCCCCCGCTTGGCAGAACTTACAGGATGAAAATAGCCCCGTCTTCTGAGTGGCCTGGCCCACAGCTAAGATGCTGCCTGTCTGGCAGGCAAAGGCCAGCTTGAGCCCACAGAGCCCAGCACAGAGACTTATGAGAATGTCTGCTGAACCGAATTCAGTCTGAGTGGCATCAAATGTTCCTGCATTTCTCTCCCAAAGGGGACAGGCCCTAGCTGAAGAGAGCACATCCATAAATCTGTCACAAGCCTGAACACCCTAATAAGGGAACTGGGGTGGAGACCCAAGAAGCCTAAACTGAGAGGAAATTTAGTCCCCTTCCTTGGAAACTTCCCATCTGCAGTCACAAGCCAAGCAGCCAGACTCGGAAAATAGCAGTGACATAATTCACACTTCTCCCTCATCAAGCAGAGGGCCGTCGCGGCACTCTGGCCTCTGCTCACGTTGTTCCCCTGCCTGGAATGCCCTCCTCTTCCTACTTCCTCTAACAAAATCCTACACCACTAAAGAACTTAGACAAAACAACATGATACCTGGGATATATGGGATCCAGAAAGATTTGGGGGGTGGGGAGGGAATGCGGAGAGAAGAGATCGTTAAAATCAAATTGACTCGTGTCTATAGTTAATGAAGCATGATGGTGGGTAGAGTTTTCTAATATGTCCTATACATCCATGAAAGCCGGGTCAATCCTACCTTGTCATGAAGCTTTCCTGACTACGCTCCACTTATGGAAAGGCCCCTCCCAGTCATACCCTAGTGGCTTAGCCAGGGTTAGCCACGGTGGTGCAATGATTTACTGTAGCCATTTATTATGGATTTGTTTCATAGCCTTTCAGTTGCCCTTTAAATTCCATGGCAGAGAGGAGAAGGGAAAGGCTTCTTTCCCTTTCTTTCTTAAGGGTCCCCCATGTATAGGAGACCAGACCGCATGTTTCTCACATAGACCAGATCCTAGGCCACTTTGCCAGCGCAATGTTGGGCTCTCAGCAGGTATCTCATACATATTTGTTGGCAAATATGTAGAAGTCATTGAGTAAACATCAGCACGACCACCCAGCAGACTATAGACAGCCATCAAAGATAATGGACATGGAGATGAACCATTAGAGATGGTGGACTCTGAAAAACAATCTGAGGGTTTTGGAGGGGCAGGGGGTGGGAGGTTGGGTGAACATGGTGATGGGTATTATGGAGGGCACGTATTGCATGGAGCACTGGGTGTGGTGCATAAACAATGAATTCTGGAACACTGGAATCAAAAAAATAAATAAAAATTTTTAAAAAGATAATGGACAAGTTTCTAATGATGTGCAGAGGGATTAGTACTGTTATGTAAAAAATAATCAATGCACAAAATCATGGGGATGGTATGATCTTAACTCTATAAAAAGTGAGTAGAAAAAAGACTGGTTGGAGCTCAAAATGAGCGGGTTTCTGGGGCGGGGTTATTAGGAATCTTTTTTTGTTTTGTTTTCATACTTTCAAAGTGTAATTTAACATCATATGCAACAGGAGTCAGCAACCTTCTGTCAAGGGTCACATAGTAAATATTTTCAGCTTCACAGGCCATACAGTCTTTGTCACAACTACTCAGCTCTGCCAACACTACCTGAAAGCAGCCATAGACAATATCTAAATGAATCGTGGTGGCTCTGGTTCAATATGATTTTATTTACAGAAGTAGGTGGAGGACTGGATGTGTTTCACAACCAGCCATAATTGGCCAGCCTCGGACCTATTAATTAATAATCAGAAGAAAATGTTATTTAAGTTATAGTAAGCATGTATTCTCAACTATAACTAAAAGCTCTCGATAATGTGATTAATAGAGAAGAGCAGGGCACAAACATCTTACAGTGCTTTATTCCAGTACCCTTGCATCATAAAACACTCAAAATTGTAAGTCATAATTCTGTGCTGGATAAAAAAGTAAAAATTCACAGTACCAGTAATTAATACAAATTTTAGCTCTATTTTTAAGCCCACTATATGTATGCCATTTATTTAGATTTTCTTTTATCTCTTTCCATAAAGTTTTAAATTATTTTAGAGAGTTCCCAGAAATTATTATTTTTAATGCATAATTTGGGATGAACAGAAATCGGCAATTTTTTTTTTTTTCTCCCTGCAGATTTTCTGAAGCGAAGGCCCTTGGAGAAAGTATAAATGAAACAAGAAGCAAAATTGGTAAGCAGATGTTATTCTGTAAGCGTCTTTCACAGACCATTTTCCTGATGAAAATCAGGTCATGATGTCCCTCCAAATAACCATCAGGCCGAGTTTCAGGACATCCCTGCCAAGGAAGCCGCTTTGAGAGTGCCTTTCCTTGGAAGTTTGTCATCTCCCCTACCATCCATCAGGAAAAGTGTTTTCTTTTGTCTAGAACTTGAACTTTTCATCCTCATGAAGGCCTGAGCTCTAGCATCCCAATGAGAAAGTTTTGCTTTTCCCCCAGTGTTCCTCAACAATAGCTCAACTAGTCATAAAGGCAAGACTACAGTGAAGTTTCATATTTTCAAGTGCTGTGAAACACTTCTACACCCACCCCCCCAAAAGCTTATACTTAGCATTTTTGGCACAGGCATGCATTTTTCAGCACCATTCAATAAGCCCGTGGAAGGAGGAGAAGGAAAATGAGCCTCTGTGCCTTGCCAGGACACAGGCTGCCCAGCAGGGCCCCGCCATGTAGGTGAACATCCCTGGAAAGATGAGGTTAAGGCAGGAGGCAAACTCAATTAAAGTATGCTTCATATTTTTCTCAAAGTGAGAGGAAAATGTTGCCTTTATCCCAAACTAGAAGACACCTAGGGACCCATCTCCCAGGCTGGGGCAGCTCTGTAGAGCAGAGCAGAGCAGAGCAGTGCCTTTGCCTCTTGTCAGAGAGGCTGACTTCCTACATCTATCTCCCTTGTCCCCGTCTTCCTCCCCTCATACATGAGGGTAGGACAGAAGCCACTGTGAGTGTCCTCATTGGCTTTTCCTGCAGAATATGGAAAATTACAGCAGCTTCAAACACTCAGTCCCTAAATAGGAGTCTTACGTTCTTCTCTGCTGCCTGAGGCAGCCAGGCCCTGGGCCATGCCCAACACCATGCAGAGAATCTCTATAGTCTTAGGGGTTCGTAACCTAAGATCTGGGAACTCGGACAGGGGGAAAATTAGCCTTTATTTTCACCAACCTCTAACTGCAATTAAGCGTATTTTCAGGGATGAATGGAGGCAGCTGACCCCAGTAGGACTAGCAACACCTGTCATCCATGGAAATTGCAGACATTTTCATTCCACAGCCCAGTGTGGCAGATATCAAAAAATATCTTTTATACACATCAGGACTTCAAAATTATGGTAGTTATTAGACTCAGCATTTGATCTTATTATTTGATGCATTTATATAAAAGCATATAGATATTTCTGTACCACAAAAAGTAAAATTTGGATAACTATTTCAGTATAACTCATTTCTCTTAAAATCCTTTTTTTCCCCATGCTATGTACCAAAAAAATCATCATTCTGAGGAAGGGTCCATGGTTTTATCAGACTGCCAGAAGGATCCCTGGCAAAAAACAAAGATTACAAACTCCTTTCTTGACCTGGATTTCCAAACCCCTAAAACTGCATGAAAAAGAAAACTGGATGTTAAGGGTGTGTACATTTTTCTGGAGAGGTCTGATTATCAGAAGGGTCAGTGACCCAAACCAGTAAGGAAATTGGCTCTATGGCAGTGCCCCATCAGCTATGCCAGGACTTGAGGGCTAAGGAGCAGCCCAGGCCCAGCAGCAGGACCATTCTGGCCCACCTGGATTGATGACCTGGAAGAAAGGGAGGTAAGGAGAGAAGGAGAAGCAGGCCTCAGTGTATCCGGGGTGGAATTAGCAGGCTTATGCGACTCAAAGGATCCAGTGGTCTGTTTTTATCCCAGGAGGGATAAGAGGGAAAGACCTTTTATAAACTGCTTCTCCCCAAAAAGTAATATGAAGTTTTTCTCTTGAAAAATATCTCTCTCTGGGGAGGAGTCAAGATGGCGGAGAAGTAGCAGGCTGAGACTACTTCAGCTAGCAGGATATCAGCTAGATAGCTTATCTAAACATTGCAAACACCTAAAATCCAACGGGAGATCGAAGAGAAGAAGAACAGCAATTCTAGAAACAGAAAATCAACCACTTTCTGAAAGGTAGGACTGGCGGAGAAGTGAATCCAAAGCGACGGGAAGATAGACCGTGGCAGGCGAGGCCAGCTTCCGGCAAGCGGTGGAAGGATGGAGCACAAAATCAGGACTTTTAAAAGTCTGTTCCGCTGAGTGACATCACTCCAGAGGCTAAACTGGGGTGAAGCCCACGTGGGGTCAGTGTGGCCCCAGGTCCTACAGGATCACAGAAGGATTGGGGGTGTCTGAGTGTTGCAGAGCTTATAGGTATTAGAATGGGGAAGCCAGCTACAGAGACAGAGCCGAGGAGTGAGCTCTCAATTTGGGGTTACCTTGAACCAGTCACAGCCTGGGTGAGCTCGGAGCGCAGCCAGAGGCCAGGGAGACGAGAGTGATTGGGTGCTATTCTCTGAGGGCGCACTGAGGAGCAGGGCCCTGAGCTCTCGGCTCCTCTGGGCCGGAGACTGGGAGGCCGCCATTTTCATTCCCATCCTCCGGAACTCTATGGAAAGCGCTCAGGGACCAAAAGATCCAGAAAACGAACTCCAGCAGATTACTCAGCCCGGCCCCTGGTAAGGACGGTGCAATTCTGCCTGGGGCGTAGACACTTGAGAATCAATACCACAGGCCTCTCCCCCAGAAGATCAACAAGAAATCCAGCCAGGACCAAGTTCAACTACCAAGGAGTACAGGTTCAATACCAAGGAGAGCAGCAGAATTCCAGAGGAGCAGAGAGCAAAGCACTGAACTCATGGCTTTCCCCCCATGATTCATTAGTTTTGCAGTTAATTTAATTTGTTTTTTGTTTCTTTGTTTGTTTTGTTTTATTTATTCAATTTTTTTTCTTTTTCTTCTGCTAAATTTTTTTAAATTTTACCTTTTCTTTTTTAACTTTTTAACTAGTTTATCTAATATATATATATTTTTATTTTTTCTTTATTTGTTTTCTTTTTTTAATTGTTTCTTTTATTTTTTTCTGAACTTCTTTTTATCCCCTTTCTCCCCACCCCTGCCACGATTTGGGGTCTCTTCTGATTTGGTTAAAGCATATTTTCCTGGAGTCTTTGCCACCCTTTTAGTATTTTACTTGCTCCTTCATATACTCTTATCTGGACAAAATGACAAGACGGAAAAACCCACCACAAAAAAAGGAACAAGAGGCAGTACCAAAGGCTAGGGACCTAATCAATACAGACATTGGTAATATGTCAGATATAGAGTTCAGAATGATGATTCTCAAGGTTCTAGCCGGGCTCAAAAAAGGCATGGAAGGATATTAGAAGAAAGGATAGAAAGGATTAGAAAAGGATATTAGAGAAAACCTCTTGGGAGATATAAAAGCCCTTTCTGGAGAAACAAAAGAACTAAAATCTAACCAGGTTGAAATTAAAAAAGGAATTAATGAGGTGCAATAAAAAATGGAGGCTCTCACTGCTAGGATAAATGAGGCAGAAGAAAGAATTAGTGATATAGAAGAGCAAATGACAGAGAATAAAGAAGCTGAGCAAAAGGGGGACAAACAGCTACTGGACCATGAGGGGAGAATTCGAGAGATAAGGGACACCATAAAATGAATCAACATTAGAATAATTGGGACTCCAGAAGAAGAAGAAAGAGAGAGAGGAGCAGAAGGTATATTGGAGAGAATTTCCCTAATATGGCAAAGGGAACAAGCATCAAAATCCAGGAGGCGCAGAGATCCCCCCTCAAAATCAACAAAAATAGGTCCACACCCCGTCACCTAATAGTAAAATTTACAAGTCTTAGTGACAAAGAGAAAATCCTGAAAGCAGCCCGAGAAAAAAAGTCTGTAAAATACCATGGTAAAAATATTAGATTGGCAGCAGACTTATCCACAGAGACCTGGCAGGCCAGAAAGAACTGGCATGATATATTCAGAGCGCTAAATGAGAAAAACATGCAGCCAAGAATACTATATCCAGCTAGGCTATCAATGAAAATAGAAGGAGAGATAAAAAGCTTCCAGGACAAACAAAAACTGAAAGAATTTGCAAACACCAAACCAGCTCTACAGGAAATCTTGAGAGGGGTCCTCTAAGCAAAGAGAGAGCCTAAATGAAGTAGATCAGAAAGGAACAGAGACAATATATAGTAACAGTCACCTTACAGGCAATACAATGGCACTAAATTCATATCTCTCAATAGTTATCCTGAATGTTAATGGGCTAAATGCCCCAATCAAAAGACACAAGGTATCAAAATGGATAAAAAAACAAAACCCATCTATATGTTGCCTACAAGAAACTCATTTCAGACCCGAAGACACCTCCAGATTTAAAGTGAGGGGGTGGAAAACAATTTACCATGCTAATGGACATCAGAAGAAAGCAGGGGTGGCAATCCTTATATCAGATCAATTAGATTTTAAGTAAAAGACTATAATAAGAGATGAGGAAGGAAACTATATCACACTCAAAGGGTCTGTCCAACAAGAAGATCTATCAATTTTAAATATCTATGCCCCTAACATGGGAGCAGCCAACTATATAAACCAATTAATAACAAAATCAAAGAAACACATCAACAATCATACAATAATAGTAAGGGACTTTAACACTCCCCTCACTGAAATGGACAGATCAACCAAGCAAAAGATCAACAAGGAAATAAAGGCCTTAAATGACACACTGGACCAGATGGACATCACAGATATATTCAGAACATTTCATCCCAAAGCAACAGAATACACATTCTTCTCTGGTGCACATGGAACATTCTCCAGAATAGATCACATCCTGGGTCCTAAATCAGGTCTCAACTGGTATCAAAAGATTGGAGTCATTCCCTGCATATTTTCAGACCACAATGCTCTGAAGCTAGAATTCAATCACAAGAGGAAATTTGGAAAGAACCCAAATACATGGAGACGAAACAGCATCCTTCTAAAGAATGAATGGGTCAACCAGGAAATTGAAGAAGAATTGAAAAAATCATGGAAACAAATGATAATGAAAACACAATGGTTCAAAAATCTGTGGGACACACAGCAAAGGGAGTTCTGAGAGGGAAATATATAGTGGTACAAGCCTTTCTCAGGAAACAAGAAAGGTCTCAGGTACAAAACCTAACCCTACACCTAAAGGAGCTGGAGAAAGAACAAGAAAGAAACCCTATACCCAGCAGGAGAAGAGAAATCATAAAGATCAGAGCAGAAATCAATGAAATAGAAACCAAAAAAACAATAGAAAAAATCAATGAAAAGAGGAGCTGGTTCTTTAAAAGAATTAATAAGATTGATAAACCCCTGCCAGACTTATCAAAAAGAAAATCTGAGAAAGGACCCAAATAAATAAAATCATGAATGAAAGAGGAGAGATCACAACAAACAATTATAAGAACATACTATGAGCAACTCTACGCAAACAAATTTGAAAATCTGGATGAAATGGATGCATTTCTAGAGACATATAAACTACCACAACTGAACCAGGAAGAATTAGAAAACATAAACAGACCCATAACCAGTAAGGAGATTGAAACAGTCATCAAAAATCTCCAAACAAACAAAAGCCCAGGGCCAGACGGCTTCCCAGGGGAATTCTACCAAACGTATAAAGAAGAACTAATTCCTAGTCTCCTGAAACTTCCAAAATATAGAAATGGAAGGAAAACTTCCAAACTCAATTTATGAGGCCAGCATCACTTTGATCTCAAAACCAGACAAGGATCCCACCAAAAAAGAGCACTACAGACCAATATCCTTGAGGAACACAGATGTGAAAATTCTCACCAAAATGCTCGGCAATAGGATTCAACAGTACATTAAAAGGATTATTCACCACGACTAAGTGGGATTTATTCCAGGGCTGCAAGGTTGGTTCAACATCCACAAATCAATCAATGTGATACAACACATCAATAAAAGAAAAAACCAGAACCATATGATACTCTCAATAGATGCTGAAAAAGCATTTGACAAAGTACAGCATCCCTTCCTGATCAAAACTCTTCAAAGTGTAGGGATAGAGGGCACATCCTCAATATCATCAAAGCCATCTATGAAAAACCCACCGTAAATATCATTCTCAATGGAGAAAAACTGAAAGCTTTTCCGCTAAGGTCAGGAACACGGCAGGGATGTCCATTATCACCACTGCTATTCAACATAGACCTAGAAGTCCTAGCCTCAACAATCAGACAACAAAAGGAAATTAAAGGCATCCAAATCGGCAAAGAAGAAGTCATACTATCACTCTTCGCAGATGATATGATACTATATGTGGAAAACCCAAAAGACTCCACTCCAAAACTGCTAGAACTTATACAGGAATTCAGTAAAGTGTCAGGATATAAAATCAATGCACAGAAATCAGTTGCATTTCTCTACACCAACAGCAAGACAGAAGAAAGAGATATTAAGGAGTCAATCCCATTTACAATTGCATCCAAAACCATAAGATACCTAGGAATAAACCTAACCAAAGAGACACAGAATCTATACTCAGAAAACTATAAAGTACTCATGAAAGAAATTGAGGAAGACACAAAGAAATGGAAAAATGTTCCATGCTCCTGGATTGGAAGAATAAATATTGTGAAAATGTCTATGCTACCTAAAGACATTTAATGCAATTCCTATCAAAATACCATCCATCTTTTTCAAAGAAATGAAACAAATAATTCTAAAATTTATATGGAACCAGAAAAGACCTCGAATAGCCAAAGGAATATTGAAAAAGAAAGCCAACGTTGGTGGCATCACAATTCCAGACTTCAAGCTCTATTACAAAGCTGTCATCATCAAGACAGCATGGTACTGGCACAAAAACAGACACATAGATCAGTGGAACAGAATAGAGGGCCCAGAAATAGACCTAATCTTCGACAAAGCAGGAAAGAATGTCCAGTGGAAAAAAGACAGCCTCTTCAATAAATGGTGTTGGGAAAATTGGACAGCCACATACAGAAAAATGAAATCGGACCATTTCCTTACACCACACACAAAAATAGACTCAAAATGGATGAAGGACCTCAATGTGCGAAAGGAATCCATCAAAATCCTGGAGGAGAACACAGGCAGCAACCTCTTCGACCTCAGCCGCAGCAGCATCTTCCTAGGAACATCGCCAAAGGCAAGGGAAGCGAGGGCAAAAATGAACTATTGGGATTTCATCAAGATCAAAAGCTTTTGCACAGCAAAGGAAACAGTTAACAAAACCAAAAGACAACTGACAGAATGGGAGAAGATATTTGCAAATGACATATCAGATAAAGGGCTAGTTTCCAAAATCTATAAAGAACTTAGCAATCTCAACACCCAAAGAACAAATAATCCAATCAAGATATGGGCAGAAGACATGAATAGACATTTCTGCAAAGAAGACATCCAGATGGCCAACAGACACATGAAAAAGTGCTCCACATCACTTGGCATCAGGGAAATACAAATCAAAATTACAATGAGATATCACCTCACACCAGTCAGAATGACTAAAATTAACAAGTCAGGAAATGACAGGTGCTGATGAGAATGTGGAGAAAGGGGAACCCTTCTACACTGTTGGTGGGAATGCAAGCTGGTGCAACCACTCTGGAAAACAGCTTGGAGGTTCCTCAACAAGTTGAAAATAGAGCTACCCTACGACCCAGCAATTGCACTACTGGGTATTTACCCTAAAGATACAAACGTAGTGATCCAAATGGGCACGTGCACCCGAATGTTTATAGCAGCAATGTCTACAATAGCCAAACTTTGAAAAGAACCTAAATGTCTATCGACAGATGAATAGATAAAGAAGATGTGGTATATATACACAATGGAGTACTATGCAGCCATCAAAAGAAATGAAATCTTGCCATTTGCAACGGCGTGGATGGAACTAGAGGGTATCATGCTTAGCGAAACTAGTCAATTGGAAAGACAACTATTATATGATCTCCCTGATATGAGGAAGTGGAGATGCAACATGGGGGGTTAAGGGGGTAGGAGAAGAATGAATGAAGCAAGATGGGATTGGGAGGGAGACAATAAGTGACTCTTAATCTCACAAAACAAACTGAGGGTTGCTCGGGAGAGGGTGTTTGGGAGAGGGAGGTGGAGTTATGGACATTGGGGAGGGTATGTGCTATGATGAGTGCTGTGAAGTGTGTAAACCTGGAAATTCACAGACCTGTACCACTGGGGATAAAAATACATTATATGTTTATAAAAAATTTAAAAAAATAAAAATAAAAATAATTATAGGTTGGAGTTAAAAAAGAAAAAAGAAAAATATCTCTCTCAACCAAAATAAACCAAAGTGTTCATTCCAACACTAGTGAAATAGACTCATGATGAAAGACACCAATGGCCTATACTAATATAGTTTTTCACTGTGAGTACAGGTGGTTGTCACAAATAATTCTGAATTTCTCCCTAGTTTTGGTGCAATATCGTATGTTCATAGATCTGGTTTGCCACATTCTCAAGAGGAGGCAAGTCAGACGTTGACCTACAGCTCTGTAGGTTGTGCCCTGTCCAAGTCCAGGTTCCGAGGGGGGGTGCTGTAATTTATTCTCAGTGAGGATGATCTGGACACACAAAGGGTCCAGATATGTCAGCAGAAACCCTGGGAAGTGGACCTTTGTTTTTTTCTGGGTCATAACAAGCAGAGCTCATACCAGTGTTGAGATTCAAGCATTCACCACTACCAAGAAAGTAGCTAGTTTAGTTGTCCCAATAGTCCCAATGTCACTTTTCCCTTACTTTGTGCAAAGAGAAGACTAAAACCCATCCCCTGGCCACCCAACTTCCTAATGTGCTTTTGATCCAAGGTGGCCCAGGTGAGATGGATCACTGATATTCAGCCTTATTACTGAACAAGTTGTCATGGTCCGTGACTTAAGGAAGCAGCCTGCCATCACTGCATGTCAGAGACAAGGTTAAGATTAAGGAAGTGTTAGGTGGAACTTGTACACACATTTAAATTTAAAATCTCCAAGGGAGTCTTGAAGGAAACTGACTTCAGGAGATTTGTGACCTTTCTAAGCACGCTTTTTCCTAGGGAGAAATTAAATCAAGTGGAATTTTTAGTCCCCAGTGACTGAAATCTTAGACTTAGTGAATCTAAAAGTCAGGAGGTGGGAGCTTGGCACAGTTGTACCATCACATGTGTGGTATGGTGACTCAGCTCCACTCCCAAACTGTGCCACATCCTGCCTCTGGACCCTGAGGCAGGAATGGGATGCTGTGGAGTACACATGGAATTGGCCTGCAGAAAGGAAATGAAAACTGTTTGTGAACTACAGATTACCCAGCCCATCTGTTTCAAGTTCAGGTTCCTTCCTGGGTAATTTTTCTCTGATATTGTGATCTAGAACTGTCACTTGAGTGTCATCCTCAAAAATTCTTAAAGGCTAACAATTCAGTTATAACCACATAATATCTAATTTTACATGGCATAATGTCAACCAAAACTCCCATGTTATTTTCTTTTCTTGTAATAAGCCAACACAAACTAGGTGGATAAACTCTTGCCATAAAATCCTTTTCTGTCCCTCTTCTGTACACCATTTACATCAATTCTGATGTCGAATCAGTTGAAATCAGAAATGGAAGAAATAGCCAATTTAGAATCTCCCCGAAAAATGTAGAGTCTTTGTTTCTGTAGAAGAGGTGTCTTCATTGTATTTATGTGTCCCATACACAAGAGCATTAGACTGCATTTCACCACCTGGGCTGTGTATTTGACACATTCACATATGCCCTGCTTCCATTCATCATACCTCTGACACTGCAATTGAGTCCAAACTGAGGGGAAGGAAGATAGACTGTGTGAGAAGCAGTGGCATCAACCAAGCCACTTTTCACTTGCTAGAATTCTGGCATTCCTTCTTCTACATCAGTGTTCTACCACAGGCAGCATTGTCTTTGGCAACAAGGAACAATGAAGGGCTGTCCTTTGGCATGAGGCCCACACCTAGACCAGTCCAGGAGTCAGCTCCTTTAGGAGAGAGGAAAGAGCTTGATTGACAACCTCTTCATCTTCCACTGACCCCTCCAGGCCTAAATGAAAACTAACATCACAGGATGCCACACAGAAGGGTTTTCACTAGTGGGCCAATCAGTGATCAATTCAAAAGTCACAAAAAATGTAATGGCAGTAGCTGTTAGCAGGAGGTAAAGGGAAATGCTAGAAAGCTAACAAAATGCTCTGGAAGGTTTCTTTCTTCTAACTCAACTTCAAAGAACCCCAACCACCCCTCCCTACATTTGAAGAACACTCTTTTATAAAATGTTTCTCTTACATATTTGGGCATTAAGAAAAATCATTTCTCAGATCCAGGTCTCCATCAGCAGGGTAAATAGGATGATTTTCAGTTGTGTGCCTTTCTGTCCTGGGATCTTCCCTTGAGGTTTGCTTTTGGACCTGTTGGTGCATGTTGATTTCTAGTAGCTTATCCAGGAGTAGGGGAAAGATGACATCTGGGTCATTTTGCTAGCTTATGAAGACCTGAATTAAGTATATCTTTTGTTACTCTTTGTCACTAGTCCCAATTAACAACTGCCCTAACAACAGCTTCCACCATGTATTAAGCACTGACTGTGTCGTGCCAAAATTTGACATACGCTATCTCATTTAATCCTCACAAAGAAGAGCCATGACCTACAGGGGAACAGGAGTATTACCTTATGTCATATATTATAGATCATGATTTTTAGTGTTAATGCATCTGAAAATCAAGATATATTTGGCCATTTTTTTCACAGTTTACAAGCCTCTAGAATGAAGATGAGTCTTAACATTGATGTAATCTAGGTTCTGTGAAATAGGGAATTATCATTATTTTGCAGATTTTTTAAAAAATGAAGTTTCAGTGAGGTTTCCTGCTATGTGACTAAGTAAGAATCAAATTTCATTTCTGTCCAACTCCAAAACGTTTTTTTAACATCTTTATTTTATTTTACTTTTTTTGGTGTTCCAAGATTCATTGTTTATACACCACACCCAGCACTCCATGCAATACATGCCCTCCTTAATACCTACCACCAGGCTCACCCATCCTCCCACCTCCCTCCCTTCCAAATCCCTGTTTGTTTCTCAGAGTCCACAGTCTCTCGTGCTTCACCTCCCCCTCCGATTTCCCCCAATTCACTTTTCCTTTCCTTCTCCTAATATCCTCCAAAACTTTTAAATACAGTTTATGATCTCCATAAATTCAGATTAATCTGACTTTGACATTTGTTTCTGAGTTTAAAATTTTACTCAGCTGTTACTCAGGTCTCTCTTTGGCCTTTATCCGTTGTACCCAACAAAAGACTCAAACTTCAGTCTAGCTCATGCACACACAGCTCATGAAGGTGAAAAGGGTCTTTGTAACATGATTAACGAGAGGTTGTCTTGTGCCTGTTGGGGCTCAGTTGCAGGGGCGGGTGGTACCTGAAACACAGCCTGCCCTTGCTGTCATTTCCATGTGCACCAGCCCAGGCTTGTGTCTGCTCTTAGGAAGGGATGACTTTTTCTGGTTTGCAGAAAGATATGCTATGGACTTGCAGCAAGCCTGGTAGGATTCAGTGCCCCACATGGGTTTCAACCATTCTCTTCAGTGGTTTAGAAAATGAAATAGTGGGGTTGTATTTTCAAGCTCTGTACAACTGAGTGGGTTTACTGATGCTTCAGGAAACATGAGAGAATTTAAAGCAGTAACTTAGATGAGGTGTAGTAGGAATGAGTGTCATGAAGTACTTATGCTTCATGTAAAACAGTAACCAATAAGCACTGGAGAAAGCCTGATTAAGGAAAGGCATAGAAATCATGAGTGACCACAAGATAAAAATATGTTACCACCAAGTGAGAAAATACTACATTCTCAAAACTAAGAAACGCAGAAGCCAAGACTTCCGCTCTGCCCAGCACTTCCTTGTGCACATTGCATTTGCTCCATGAGGAGAGAGATGGTTCAGAGAAAAGCAGCTGAGGGAATGAGTAGATCTTTGGCTTTATGAAACAGTTCACCACATGTTTATTTTAAATAACAAGCTCTGTCTGTGCTCTAAAGTATTTGTGTGATTGTTTTAAACTACATTTATCAACAAAACTCAATTCAGGGGCGCCTGGGTGGCTCAGCGGGTTAAGCCGCTGCCTTCGGCTCAGGTCATGAACTCCCAAGTCCTCGGATGGAGCCCCGCATCGGGCTCTCTGCTCAGCAGGGAGCCTGCTTCCTCCTCTCTCTCTACCTGCCTCTCTGCCTGCTTGTAATCTCTGTCAAATAAATAAATAAAATCTTTAAAAAAAAAAAAAACTCCATTCATTTATGCTCAACTTGTATTGGCCAGGATGTTTGGCTATAAGCATGAAAGGAAATTTACTGTCTCATGTAACCCGGAAGAAGTACAGTTGGCTTCACATGTACCTTCTTTCCCTCCTCCTCCTCTTCTTCCTTTTCTGTTTCTCCTCCCCTGCCTACCCCTCCTTCCATTCCTCCTCCTTCGGTTCTACTTGACTAAGTTCCCTAATGGCTTAACCCCACTTAGTGACAAGGTACCCCTGAAAAATCTCAGTTTACATGGCCTGTGGAATTCATAATCCCAGTAAATGCAATCTTTCCCAACAAAATTGGCAGAAAGTCCCTGGAGTGAGGACACTTAGCCTCACTTAAGTCATGTGTCCATCCCTAAAGCAATCCCTCCAGCCAAGGGAAATGAAACATGTTTGTTGGTTGGGCCCAGAAGCTCCACCCATTCCTCGGGTTGCAGGGATGGGAGGGTTAATCCGCCTGCACCACATAAACTGAACAAGATTTGTGAGGAATTGAAGTTTTCTTTCTCCAAAGGAAGGAATGCTGGGCACACAACAACCAAGTTCACTACAGACCTTTCAGAAATGTGTCTGTGGTTTGAAACAGAAAAATATCTGTAAGGGAATGAATTGTAGGTCCTATGAGAAAAGATAACAGTTAAAGTGATTTATCCTATACAAAAGATATCTGTGCACAGGAAATTTAAAAAGTTTGTTTTAAGTATCAGTGCTTCTATTATGATGGAAGAAATGCAGAATTGCATGTGAAAAAATAACCAGGCTGGCAAGAAAATTGAGATTGGGGCGACCTCTCAAAACCCATGTAACTTTATAACTGGAGCTCTAATGAAACCAATTACAATCCAAATAAAAATAATGCTATAAACAGAAGGAAGTGTTAAATTTAGATAAGGAAACACTATCTAAAACATCGATTTGTTGTCCAGTTTGAGGCTTTGCGAGAGAAGAGGGGCCATCAGGAAGGGTTGAGGTGCTGAGTTACGGAAATGTGACCAATACCCACAAAGACTGGAACTGCCGCACAACAAGAAAGCCCACTGACCATGCTAGACCAGGAGAAGAAACGCTGTGTACAGTCCTTGCTTCTCTACAGCCCAAGGGGGCTCAGCTCTGCAAGCTGGCTTTTTATTTGGTGACATTTTTCCTGGTTGTGCAAAAACATTAACTTACTAGTGAAAAAATCCTTTATGAGCAGATGAGTCTCCTGCGTGATATGGATTTCTGCCAAAGGAACAAAGTCATACAGGCGAGCTGACTGTATATGACACAATGTCATACAGAGGGACCAACAAGTCGTAATTCACCTTTCAAGGGTCTGAAAAAGGAAGAAGATAATTTTCACTTGTATTGAAGAAAACACAGTTCACCGTGGGAAAAGACATTGTGTTTTTAATTGTCGTAATTAAATGGATAGAGACTCTAGGAATCTTATTTAGAAACAGGAGAGGTGGGCCTCTTTGTGAGATGGCTCAGGGCAGCTAGAAACAAAAAGGGCGAAGCTGATTTCTCGAGGTCCCTCCTGCAGCAATCTGGAGCACTGAAACTCCAAGACAGGCAGTTACGAGTGACAGCCCATAACCAGCATGACTGATGTCTTCACGGAATGGACTGAGTGCTCTGCTGTCATAGTTTGGAGATCAAACAAACAAAAATGATCTGAGCAAGCTGGAGAGCTGTAGAGTATGTTAAATGACAAGAGGTAACACTAATAATTGTCATGTATAAGGAAGGAAGCCATGATTTGGTTCGAATGACAGCCAAGAAAGATGGATGACTGCTCTCCTGGCATCCTGACAGGGTGGTCTTACATTAATGAAGGGACCAGCATCTGGGATCTGGCCTTTCTGGATGGGTTCAGGAAAGTCATGCCAATCAAATTCACTATAAACTGAAGAAGCAAGTGTTAAATGGACCATGGAAGATGTTCCTTTACAGACAGAAGCTCTTAAACTGCCTCCGTCTGGGGCATCTTCTCTTAAGAAACAAAGTAGATTAGTTATTGGAAGGCTGGCAAATAGGCAGCCCTCAGCACAAACAGAATCAAAACAAAGAAAAAAGCTTTGAAAGACAAGTTCTCACAGTCGTGGTGAAGCCTCCCAGGGTGTCCATTGCCCACAGGAGCCAATATCCCTATAGCAATTACAGTTGGTCTCCAGGCTGACCAGACCCCTTCTGTGCAGAAGAACCCTTTCTCCAGAAAAGATAAAATACCATTCATTAGGGTGCTACTTCCTGTAATTATTTCCCATACCCGTCTCTCAAGGATGAAGTCCACATCACTTTGAACTGTGCTCTGGGTCCTAGAAACAATCCCTTTTAGTTTGGTTCTTTCAATTTTCAGAACTAAAAACCTCACCTAGCTCAGGCTTAGGAGGCAAAAATCTCCTCAATATGTAGTAATAAGAGCTGAGACCTGTGCAAACTGAGGGGAGCCAGAACCAGGACCCAGGGGGACTTCAGGAACCAGATTGGCTCTAGAGCCCAGTGCACCCTCCCCAGGCCTTCCTCAGGGTCTCTTGCCACCTCTCTCATGCCAATTCTTGCAACCTGCTGGTTTTGCTGACCATAGGCCTTGTTCTCTCATCTTTGGTTTGCTCTGGCCCCAGGTGACCTGAAAGCATCCTTTAACATTCTGTCCCCAAGGTGAGTGGGCTCATTATTTGCCTATTTCTTAGCTCAGAGTTACAGGAAAGAGAACTTGAGTGGCCTGCTCTATACTTTCTACGCCTCCAGGACAGCAGCTGCAGGTCAGCTTAAGAATGTGCTGTCTTGAGGTCAGAAACCGACTGCTGGTCCAGGCAGCCAGGGAGGAAAAGAGGTCTCAGAAAAAGGCCACCTAGACAGCAGGAGAGATTTCTTTTTTTAAAGGAGGATTGGTAGAGCAGGCACAGGGATTGATGTCCTGTATCCTCTGGGCTTTGTCTTACAGTTGTGTACAGATGTTTGCTAGTTCAGCTCTTACAAGATTCGATCAATTCCTTCATTTGCAAGTTCTGAAGGAAGCAGTGCACCATTTTGCCTATGGTTTACCAACAGTACTAGTGACTAATCTTTGTAAAGTGTATTATAATATATAGGGTTTTATTTTGTTATTTTTATATACTCAAACCCATTGATCTTTTCTTTTATGACTTTCTTCATTGCTTTTGTACTTAGAAAGGGTCAATGGAACAATAATAACTACGGGTTGTTCATTGCTGAGTATTTGTTTAAAGCTTTCTAAATTTTCTTATAGTTCTTTTATTGTCTATTTTTCACACTCAACTAATTTAGGCTTTACTGTGGAATATGGCATCAGCTAAGGCTCAAAGTGGAATCTTTTGCAAAGAACCAATTTTCCCAACACCTATTTGGTTTAATGAAATGCCTTAAAATAAAATTTCTTCCCCTCATAAGAGAGTCATTTCAGATTTTCAGAAGGCAGCTGATGCATCTAATCTCATCATAGCAGTGATGTACATCCTCGACATGATAATTTTCTTACAAGTATTACAAAAATAACTTTGCCAGCCAATACTATTATCTGGATATCAGAATAAGCCTGCAGAGGAGTGCCAACTTTTATGTAAACCAGGAAGTTCATGGAGGGGGAGTGGTGGGCACATATCTGTAAGTGGGTGATCCGTGCAGTCTAAGGGCCCTCTCTAAACCCTGTGAAGGAAGGAGGCTTTCCTTTTTTCCTTTAATTTCTTTATTTAAATTCAGTTTAGTTAAAATACAGTATCTTTTTAGTTTTGGGGTAGAATTTAGTGATTCATCAGTTGCATAGAACACCCATTGCTCATTGTATCAACCACCCTCCTTAATGCCCATCACCCAGTGACCCCATGCCCCACACACCTCCCCTCCAGCAACCCTTAGTTTGTTTCCTAGAGTTCACTGTCTCTTATGGTTTTCCTTTCTCTCTCTTTTCATCTTATTTTATTTTTCCTTCCCTTCCCCTACATTGATCTGTCTTGTTTCTTAAACTCCACATATGAGTGAGATCATATGATAATTGTCTTTCTCTGACTGACTTATTTTGCTTAGCATAATACCCTCTAGCTCCATCCAGGTCATTGCAGATGGCAAGATTTCATTCTTTTTGAGGGCTGGGTAGTATTCCATTGTAGATGCCTACTGCATTTTCTTGAACCATTCATCTGTCGATAGACATCTGGGCTCTTTTAAGGAGGTTATCTTTAAACCCAGCAGCACGAGCTCGGGAAGATAAATGGTACCATGTTGTTTCACCTCTAAGGAGAAAACGTGAGTTACATTATCTTACATTGATTAAACAGGAGAAATAATTATAGCTCTCTTAGAATTGGGTACAGCCTTTGCCAATGATGCTGTGCAGGCAAGAGCTGAACCTAGCAAAGGGTTTGCCATGACTCCTGTCAACCGCCCTGAAAACACTAGTGCGTTCCCCGCTAAAAACCAGCAAAAGCTTTCAAAAGCAGAAGACACGCAAGGGTGGTTCCTCCCCCCACAGTGGTCGTTCTGTTCAGTGGGGAGACAGCTTGGGTTTGCTATTGGCTTCATGTAGTAACACGACCCTGTGGACCAGCCATACCCCCAACATACAGTCTGCACCACAGCTTACCAAAGTGAGACTAAAAATAGGCATTGGCAGCTCCACCACAAGCTGTGCTGGTTAAAGCACAGACCTGCAGAGCGGGGACCAGATGCCATTCAGAGACATCTGTCTCTGCTGCAGGGACTCAGCACTCTTCTTCCAGTAGGTAGGTGTCTGCTGTTGGGCAACATTTAAAAAATTGAGATCTTCCCAAGCACATTCACACTGCATTACTAATCAGGCATCTCCTGAACGAAAGCCCAGCCCTAGCAGTTTGTGTGGGGAAAATAGTAACAACAGGACCCTGGGCACCTGGCTGAGCAAACCTGAAAGGGCAGCCATAAGCAGGACCAGCAGGAGTACCACTGGGACTCCCTGAAGTTTGGGATCAATATTTGGACAGATTGGGGTTGCCTGAAAGGAATGGGAATAAACAGAGAAACTTGAGGCCAACCATTGTGTGTCTAAGCACAGACTTTGGGCCAGCAAGAGTCAAAGAGGTAGAGTCCCCACCATGATAGTAATAATAATTAACTTTGGTAGAGATACTAGTATTATCCTGTTATTATAGATTAAAAAAATAACAGTATTATCCTGTTATTATAGATAAAAAAGCTGAGACTGAAGGAGGTTAATAAACATGCTCAATAATACCACACTTAGTGAGGGGTAGAGCCAGAGCTGGAACCAGTTTCTTTTGGGCTCCAAGGCCAACACCTTCGGTTAGCAGGAGAATTCACAACACAACTAAAAAGGTGTTAGGCTCCTGTTGTGTAAGTGCCCAGGAAGGTCACATGTTCTCTCTGAGTCCAAGTTAATGATAAAAAGAAGGAAAAGGAGCCAGCAAAGAAAGGCTTTACCCCCCTCTTTACTTTCAACAACATAATAAGGGAAGGAGACAGAGAGGTTGGCAGGAGGTAGAAAAGGGCTAAGTCAGCCAAGGCAGAGCAGGCCTACCTTCCTAGGCTCTCTCCCCTGATGTGGAGTTTAGAAAGTTATAAATTGCTTGGAGGTTTAGTTTCTGTCTCTTTTTAATTGTACACAGGATTCTTGGATGTAGTTTCACTGCAGAATGTTCAAACACTACATTAATATACGAATCAAAATGTGACAGCCCTCTTAGTTTCCTTTCCCCAGTACCAACTATAGCCCCTCCCCAGAGGGGAGTAACCAGAGGAGAGTTTTGTTGCATAAATGAGACCATAATGTACATCTTACTCACACCTTGCTTTTCTCATGTACCAGTGAGTGTGGGTCTATTGCTCACTATTTTTGATGGGGCTATTTGTAAGTATGAATAAACCATGATCTATCTAGCTACTCCCTTGTAATGGCCATTTCACTTTTTTCCCCCAATTTTTTTGTGTCACAAATACTGTATGCATTTTTGTGTACAAATGTGATTGTTTCTTTGTGTTATATGCCTGGAAGTAGAGTTGGAGAAAACAATGATGGATGTGTATTTTTCATTTTAATGAGTGCTCCCCAGTTGCCTTCCCAAGAGGATTTTATTAGTTTGTGTTCCCATCAGTGTGTGACAGTACCCATCCCCCTGTCCCCTTACTTGTACATGATAATATCAGTCATTTTATGTTTTGCCAGTTGGAGAGCAAAAAATGGTATTTCATTATTGTCTTAATTTGCATTTCCCTGACAGCTGGTGGAATTGAATGCTTTTTCATGTGTCTCATATCTTTTGCCCATTGGTTGGTTGAATTGCTCTTTTTGATTTGTAGGAGTTCTTTGTGTCCTCTGGATATTGGGCCTTTGTCAATGGAGTAAATAGCAGATGTTTTTCTTCCAGTCTGCCACTTGTTTTAATTTTCTTAAGATTTTTTGAAGAACTCTAGGACAGTTGCTTTTCCCTAACTTAAAAAAAAAATGCCTTGGGTAAGACTGGTTTTTCTGCTCTTCTTCATTGGAAGTTGCCTGTAACTGGGAGTTATCCACCCTACCTTACCACAGATCGGCTCTTATCTATCTCTCCATCACCTTGCCTAACCATAGCACTGCCCTAGAGAAGATATCCAGGGTAATGTGATCACACTGCATAGCACTCACCAAAACATATATGGGCCCAAACTGGATATGACCATTTCAGATCATTTGTCTTGTAGCCACTGACCACTACATCAGTACATGACCCCTGCATACAGAATGTTAAACCTTTTACCAGACCACTAGTCTGGTGATTTTATTGCTGAAGACATAAGCTTTGTAATGACTAATTTTATTAATTTAATCTTTATTGAAGTTATCTTTAATGGTGCCTGAATATTTTTAAATTTTTATTGTATTTTGCAAAACAACTTATTAACACATGTTGAGATGATGCTGAAGTCTAGAAAACCTCCTAATAAATAATTGGAATATAGCAGTACCTAGCAACTCATTAGCAAATAGCAAGGTCCTTGGGTAGACCCTTCTGCTGGAAGACAAAAGCATATAGTTAAGGAATGGCTACAGAAATGGGTAATGTACCAAGTAAACTTAATAGACAAGGGACATCAAAGACAAAAAGTTTACTAATCACCTGCACCAATAACCTAAAGCAAGGGTAGATCTATGTCTGAAAGTTATGAAATGATATACTCCTTCCTGCAGGGGTAAATATTCCAGTCTTGTATATATGTCATGGAGAGGAGTCATGAAGGTTTGGCTTTGCTTTATACACAGTGAGATAACTAGAACAAAACCTTTATTAGCCCCCATGACAGAGGTGATGCCATGCAAAAAGGGGTCCAATACTCGGGAGGCCTTATACCATATCCACAAGGGGTGAAGCTGAACTGGAGAGGCAGGCCTTTGGCCTAACAGCCACTAATCCATGTGTGATGGGGACTCCCTAGGCAGACAGGTCTCAACAGGACAGTAATGGCAATACCTTTCTTCTGTTGTCACCTAGGGGGAAATGATAGGCTGCAGCAGAGGAAGAAGTTCAGAGTCAGGGTTGAGTCAGACTGCTGCCAAAGCCACAGAGCTATTCAAATGCTAGAGAATAATCCATGGATGCTGTTTCTAAACAAGAAATCCACTGGGAGAAGGTTTGGTGGTGAAGGAAACAGCAGATTTGGCAGTAGTCTGCCAATAGGAAGTTAGCCACCTTTAATATTAGAAAATCAGGTAATAAGTAATAAAGATTGCATTATATTCATATCCCTAAACCACAGCTGCAGCCAATCTCTCTCCTCCTCACTCCCACTCATAAACCTCTGAGACCTACAAAAATGTTCATGCCCCTTAATCTAACATTCAGATTCTGTATCCATGTTGATATAATTATATTAACATTCACTTACTTATATGGGGGATTAGGTTGCTTGTCCTACAAAAAAAAAGATAGAAATCATCATGTACAATTTTTCTGTATCCTGCTTTTCACTACATCCTAAATTTCATATATATAAATTTCATATATGGCTATATTGTATTCCTTTTAATGGCTGCATAATATTCTACAGAATGGTTGTAGCATAATATATTCTATAATTTTCTACCTGACAGGTATTTGCTTTATTTCCATTTTTCTGAAACTATGCTGTAGTATCCACATATATCCTTCTATACTGGAATTTCTACTTCTATGGAAACTTTTCCTATAAGGGACCAGGTAGTAAATATTTTAGGCTTTGTGGGCTTCTTATGGTCTTTGTTGCATATTCTTCTTTTCACAGTCCCATAAAAATTTAAAAACCATTCTTAGCTCTCAGTCCAAAGCCATAGAAAAACAGACCGCAGGACAGATTGACCTGCCAGCCCCAGTTTGCCAGTCCTTGGAGTAAGAGTCCAAGGAGTAGGATTTCTTCCTAAGTATGTTATATTTTTTTCCTGCTTTTGTGAATGGAATATTTTTCTACTTCCTGGGGTAGAAAAATCTATTTTTAAAAAATATTTTCCTATACCTAGTCATCGTACCAAATTCCCTTTTTAATTTCAATGGGATTTTTCTTGTTATAGTTTCTTGAGAATTCCATAAATATAGTCCTATTCATCACAAAAGAAAAATTGTTTTCCAATATTTACACTCAATATTTTATTCTCTTATTATATTCATTGGAGCCTCTGAATCACTATTCAGCTGCTCACTCTTAGCTCATAGCAGTAACAGCCTCTCTGATCTTGTTCCTGAGCATAATGAAAACAGCTTAAGATTACATAATTTAGAATGACAGAAGACATCATATGAATACAGTAAGGGTTGTATATATCACCTTATTTGGGCTGTTAGAATTTCCATAACGTGAATTTGAGATGAGAGAGATCCATAGTGCTCCAGAGGCAGGAGAGGTAATGGAGAGATTCTGTATTTGAGCATTGGCCTGATGAGGAGGTCCAAGGATTATGTAAACATAAATATCTCGGGAGTGATAAAGCATTAAGTACAATATAAATAGAATTGGCTAATGAACTTGGTGAAGGAGGGAGATTGTATCTGGCCATATGATGAGAAAGAGAAATGAGGTAAATGTTATAGATGAGACTTTTCAGACCGAACCATACAACTGGCCAGTGAGATGGATATTTGCTTATAATAAAAAATAGTGTAAGGTTCCAGTTCTGGGGAAGGCAGAGTAATCACACTCCATCTTGTCTTTCCCACTGGAAGGAACTGTAAACCATGGACAGAATGAATGGAGCAGCTAGCTAAGAACTCAGAAGAATAAATGGTAGCAGGCAACTTAGAGAAGGAGACCAGAATTCAAAGTACCATCAAGTCAACACCACTCAGAAAATCCTCTGGTGGCAGTGAGAGCAGAAGCAGACAAACAGAAGCCTAAAACTCTAATGGAGAGAGATTCCTTTGAACACAGGAGCTGTGGTACCAAAAATGAGAAGACTATCCATGGCTTTATCTTCTCTCCATCCTTCCACCACTTGGTCCCAAATGTAGATATAGTCATGAGAATTGCATGGCAGAATTGAGGAGTCCATAAGTGGGCCTCAGGGAGTGCATGTGTCAGGCAGATAGATCCCAGAGAGGAAGGAAATCAAGACAGTGATTCCATAAAGTTGTTTACATACTCTCCTTACTTTCAAGCTGAGCATGCTTGAATCCAAAGGCTCTAACAATCCTGCTATAAGGTAGATCAACACCCAGGTCCATACTGGCCACTGAGTGGCACACACATGAGCCAAATCTGAATATCACTACAAAGCATTCAAAAACAGAACTGACACTGGAACCACAGGTGAAAGAAACTATTGGAATTTGTGACCTGACCTTAGCCAGACTGACTGACTGCTTAAACTAAGAAACAACAACAACAACAACAACAAAATGGTCTTCTTAGAATTTAAACAAGACCCTGAAAATGTTCAGGGGTGTGACTGAAAATTACCTGGTATAAGAATAAAAATTTTTAACTCAAAAGAGAAAAGACAGTCAATCATTGGAGACCAGCCCCAACTGGATAGTGTTGAAATTAAAAGGCAAAGACTTAAAGCAGCTCCTAAAACCATGCTTCAGGAATTAAAGACAACCCTCTGGAAACAAACTGAAAGATAAAAAGTCTCAATAAGAGACTCTGAAAAACAATCTGAGGGGTTTGAAGTGGCAGGGGTGTGGGAGGTTGGGGTACCAGGTAGTGGGTATTATAGAGGGCACGGATTGCATGGAGCACTGGGTATGGTAAAAAAATAATGAATACTGTTTTTCTGAAAATAAATAAATTTTAAAAATTAAAAAAAAAACAAAGAATATAGAAAACAGTGTAGAGATTCCTCAAGAAATTAAAAATAGAACTTCCCTATGACCCTGCCATTGCACTCCTGGGTATTTACCCCAAAGATACAGATGTAGTGAAAAGAAGGGCCATCTGTACCCCAATGTTTATAACAGCAATGGCCACAGTCACCAATCTGTGGAAAGAACCAAGATGCCCTTCAACGGACAAACGGATAAGGAAGATGTGGTCCATATACACTATGGAGTATTATGCCTCCATCAGAAAGGATGAATACCCAACTTTTGCAGCAACATGGACGGGACTGGAAGAGATTATGCTGAGTGAAATAAGTCAAGCAGAGAGAGTCAATTATCATATGGTTTCATTTATTTGTGGAGCATAAAAAATAGCATGAAGGACATGGGGAGTTAGAGAGGAGAAGGGAGTTGGGGGAAATTGGAAGGGGAGGTGAACATGGACTCTGAAAAACAATCTAAAGGGTTTGAAGTGGCAGGGGGGGTGGGAGGTTGGGTGAGCCTGGTGGTGGGTATTAGAGAGGGCACGTATTGCATGGAGCACTGGGTGTGGTGCAAAAATAATGAATACTATTATGCTGAAAATTAAAAAAATAAATAAATAAACAAGAATACAGAAAACATAAAAAGAACCAAAAGGAAATTTTATAAATGAAAAATAAAATAGCCAATGGACTCAAGAAAATAATGAAGAAGACATAGGGAGAAGTTAGAAAACTTAAAGAGGGAACCATAGAAATTATCTAATCCAAATAATAGACAGAAAAAATGTTTTCAAAAACGTGAACACATCGACTGATTGTCATGGGAGAGTGGAATCAGAGGGTTTGCAGGCAGATCTGGTAGATGGTAGGCACTGAAACCAACAGCAATATGTTTTGGACAGTGTGGGATCTGAAGAAGAATAGCAGGGGGTTAGGGGTTTAATATTAAAGAGGAAAAGAAAAATCATTCTGCATTTCCTTTTATTATGTTAAGTTAGCTGATGTCTAATACATCATTAGGGGTTTTTTTCCCCCAAGAATTTATTTATTTATTTGATAAAGAGAGCAGAGATGGGGAGGGTCAGAGAGAAAAGCAGACACCCTACTGGGCAGGGAGCCTGATGCAGGACTCAGTCCTGGGACTCCAGGATCATGATCTGAGCTGAAGGCAGACACTTAACCAACTGAACCACCCAGGTGCCCCATCATTAGTTTTTGATGTAGCATTTTGAAGGGAAGGAAAAATCAAAGAAACCATTTGTGACAGAGAGACTTTTGCATGGACAGCTCAAGTTTTCCCACACCACAGCTGCCTGAGACAGAGTGACTCACATTTAACTCTCATCCCAACTTCTTATTCTGGGGTCCCCAGACCACTGAGAGTATTCCCCTCCATTAATTTTAAGGGTCCATAGAAAGCATTTCACATTTGCACATGACCAAGGTCTCTCCCGCTACATCATGATAGCTATTATCCTCCTTTCCTGCTCTGACCTCTTTGGTACCATTTGCTGCCTGAGTCAAGTGAGAATACCTCACCTCTGTCCTCTGGAATTAGTGTCTACAAGTACAAGTGTACTTGTACAAATGTCCCCATTGCTTCTTGAAGCTGCTTCTGGTGTGGCCTCTTGGTACCCTGAAAGTGTAGCTTCTGATGCCACTGCCACCACCTTGATATCCTGGGGCCCTAGAAATTTTACTGGCACCCCTGTTGCTTGACACTTGTAAATAAATAAACACAGTAAAAAACACTAAGAAGACATCCTTGCCAAAACTGCAGATCCATAACATAATCTTAATCTTGCAAACATTTATTGAATGCAAAGCACAAGACACTGTGCCAACTGCTGGGGTAAAAAGATGAATTGCAAATAAAATGCATTAGAAGACCATCCAAATTAAGAGAACTGAGCTATGGTTAAAACAAACAAAATTAAATGTAATAGGAATAAATGTAAAATTCTGCTGTTAGTATTAAGAAGTCAAAGTCATAAAAGGTATCTAGATTGGAAAGAAAGAAGTAAAGCTATCTTTATTCATAAATAAAATGATCTTATATATAGAAAATTCTAAGACATTCACTAAAAAAAAACTATTAAAACTAATAGAGTTCATCAAGGCTGCAGGGTACAAGATTATGTATAAAATTCAAATTGTATCTCTATATACTTTGCAGTGAACAGAGGAAAACTAAGAAACAAATTCATCCAGAATAAAATATTAGGAATAGGGGTGCCTGGGTGGCTCAGTGGGTTAAGCCTCTGCCTTTGGCTCGGGTCGTGATCCTAGGGTCCTGGGATCAAGCCCCGTATTGGGCTCTCTGCTCCGTGGAGAGCCTGCTTCCTCCTCTCTCTCTCTGCCTGCCTCTCTGCTTACATGTGATCTGTCAAATAAATAAATAAAATCTTTTTTAAAAAATATTAGGAATAATTTAACAAAAGAAGTACAAAACTTATACTCTCAAGACTACAAAACAATGCTGAAAGAAATTAAAGATCTAAATAAATAGAAATATCTAAATAAAGAGCCTATGTTTATGAATCAGAAGACTTAATATTGTTAAGATGGTAATACTCACCAGATTTATCTTCAGAAGCAATGCAATCTCTATCAGAATCCCAGCAGGCTTCTTTGTAGAAATGATATGCTCATCCTAAACTTCATAGGGAAATGCAAGGGATGAAGTTAGCCAAAACAATCTTAGGAAGAAAAAAACAAAGGTGGAGGACTCACATTTCCCAATTTCAAACCTACTACAATGCAACAGTAAGCAAGACAGTGTTGTAATTCTATAAAGATGGACATACAGACCAATGGATTAGAATTAGAAGTCCAGAAATATACCCTTGCATCTATGGTCAGTTGATTCTCAACAAGGTACTGAGACCATTAAAGAGGTGGGAGAATAGTCTTTTCAACAAATGGCACTTGTACAAGTGGATATTCACATTACAAAGAATGAAGTTAGAACCCTACCTCACACTATATGGAAAAATTAGCTCATTATGGATCAGAATGCTAAAATGAAAACATAGGAGTGAATCTCCATGACCTTGGATTTGGCAATGGTTTGGGGGTTATAACATGAAAAACATAAACAGAAAAAGAGAAAATAAGATAAATTGGACTTCACCAGCATTCAAAACTTTTGTGCTTGAAAGGATACAAACAAGAAAGAGAAAAAATTTTTAAAAATAGGAGAAATATTTGCAAATGAAATATCTGAGAAAGGTCTGTTATCCTGAATGTAAAAGGAATACTTTAACTCAGCAATAAAAAGTCAAAAACTCGGTTAATAGATGGGCAATGGATTAAAATGAACATCTCTTCAAAGAAGATGTACAAATGATCAATAGGTAGATAAAAAGATACTCAACATCATTAATCATCAGGGAAAAGAAAATCAAAACTACAATGAAATACCACATCACACATCTTACAACAGCTCAGCTCCAAAACATCAAGTGTTAGAGAGGATGTAGAGGAATTTGAACTCTGGTACACTGCTGGTGGGAATGAAAAATGAAGCAGTCACTTTGGAAAATAATCTGGCAGTTCCTCAAAAAGGTAAACATAGAGTGACCACAGGACCCAGAAATTCCATTTCACAGGTATATACCCAAAGGAATTGAAAACATATGTTCACATAAAAACTTGTACACAAATGCTCATATCACCATTCTCCACAATAGCTGAAAGTAAACAATCCAAATATCCATCAGTTGATGAATATATAAACAAATTCTGCTCCAGCCATGCAATGGAATATTATTCAAAAAGGCATGAGTTACTGATACATGCTACAACATGGATGAGCCTGGAAAACATTATGCTCAGTGAAAGAGCCAGTCGCTAAAGACCACATATGATTCTATTTATATGACATGCCCAAAATAGGCAAAGCTATAAAGACGGAAAGTAGATTAGTGGTGGCCTATGTCCAGAGGGACTGGGGGGTCTCAGAGGTAATAACTGAAGGGTACAGTGTTTCTTTTTGTCATGATGGACATGTTCTAAAATTAATTGTGGCAATAGTTGCCCAACTGTGAATATACCAAAACCTATTGGGTTATATACTTCAAGTGGGTGAATTTTATGCTATGTGAGTTACATCTCCATAAAGCTGTTTTGAACATGCAAACAAACAAAAAGAAAATGGCAAAAGTAGGGAGAAGTATCAGGAGTATCAGGAGAAGCAGCTCCCTATATAGAAAGGCCAGGGATCCCAGTTAGCTGCTAGCTTTGTGTGAGTCAGCAGGATCATGTGATGGCTGCCCACAAAGCCAAATGATCCTGGACAGATGAGAAAGTCAGTGTCCAAAGCATGGCAATAGTGACATTTTCACCCATTGGGTTGCCTTGGTTGGATCACCTCTGACATGGCAGGTTCATTCTGGATACCCAGTTCTTCAAGGTTGTTCATAAACATACCCAAAAGAGAGAGCTCATGGGGATAAGTGGTGAAACTGCCTTCCCAGTTTTTACAGTGTGGAATGCAGAAAGACTTAATAAGGCAATGATAAGAAAGAATGGTAATAATTACAGAGGAAGAAAGTCTAAAGAGAATAGTTAATATGGAAAAGAAAAAAAACAAGGAGAAATAGGCTGTCCTTAAATATCAAATGAAAGGGGTAAGACTTGTCCTTTGTCAATTCAGTTAAAAAAAATATGGAGCACCTACCCACATAGAAGGCAGCCTTCTGTAAAGCATAGTCCTGGGGAAAATCCATAAGCCAGGGCTTCTCTGATCAGAAAGCTTGAGAGATGCTAAATAGTCTACCCTCCCCATTAAAGAGTCATACTGTACACTAACTTACTCAAAGTCTCTCTGGGAAATCTCCCCATGCAACAGTTTTGTTTAATCCATCATTCTCCAGCTTGTTTTGTCACTGCAGTGCCTCACCCCTTTTATATGTATAGAACCTTAGCATACCAGAGATTCACTGCTTCTTGCTGTTGATAAGGTTTCTACAAATCCCACTCAAAGTGGTAAAGTATTAATTCTATGTATACTTTGAAAAATGAAGTAACTATATTGTGACCCCTAACCAGTCACTTAAAAAAGTATTCAAAGAAATATAATCAAACATTGAATCAATAAATTAAGATGGAATTCAAAAACACTCAGATTAAAATTAGGTAAGAAAGGGAAGAGAGAATGAAAAACAGAAAGAACAAAGGACAAGAAAATGGAATACCTAAATCTAAACATGTCAGTAGTTACATTGAATATAAACAGCCTGAACATACCAACTGAAAGGGAGAAATTGGCAAAATCTATTTTTAAAAAAGATCCAACCATTGTTCTATTTACAAGAACCCTATTTTAAATATAATAGGAGATAGATTAAAGGATGGAAATGTATATGGCATGAAAACACTATTTAAAAGAAATATTGCATGGCTATATTAAATTCATATCAAATGTGAAGCAAGGAAATTACTCAGATTTAATTACAAGGATAAAAAGGACACTTCTCCAAAGAAGACATACAAATGGCTATTGGACACATGAAAAAATGTTCATCATCACTAGCCATCAGGGAGTTTCAGATTAAAACCACATTGACCTACCACCTTACACCAGTTAGAATGGCCAGAATTAGCAAGACAGGAAATAACGTGTGTTGGAGAGGATGTAGAGAAAGGGGAACTGTCTTGCACTGTTTGTGGGAATGCAAGTTGGTGCAGCCACTTTGGAGAACAGTGTGGAGATTCCTTAAGAAATTAAAAAGAGAGCTTTCCTATGACCCTACAATTGCACTACCGGGTATTTAGCCCAAAGATACAGATGTACTGAAAAGAAGGGCCATCTGTACCCCCAAATTTCATAGCAGCAATGGCCATGGTCGCCAAACTGTGGAAAGAACCAAGATGCCCTTCAGCAGATGAACGGATAAGGAAGATGTGGTCCATATACATTATGGAGTATTATGCCTCCATCAGAAAGGATGAATACCCAACTTTTGTATCAACGTGGACGGGACTGAAAGAGATTATGTGGAATGAAATAAGTAAAGCAGAGAGAGTCAATTATCATATGGTTTCACTTATTTGTGGAGCATAAGAAATAACACGGAGGGCATGGGGAGATAGAGAGGAGAAGGGAGTTGAGGGAAATTGGAGGAGGAGATGAACCATAAGACTATGGACTCTGAAAAACAATCTGAGGGTTTTGAAGTGGCAGGGGTGGGAGGTTGGGTGAGCCTGGTGGTGGGTATTATCGAGGGCACATATTGCATGGAGCACTGGGTGTGGTACATAAACAATGAATTCTGTTACACTGAAAAGAAATTTAAAAAATAAAAATTTTTTTTAAAAAAAGAACATGACATAGGATAAAAGAAACAATTCACCAAGAAGTCCTAGCAATCCTAAACACATATATATTTAAAAACAGAACTTCAAAATACATGAAACAAGAACTGGTACAGCTGAAAGGAGAGTTGGATTAATTCAGTTATAGTTGGAAATGTCAATACTCTTCTCTCAGTAATCAACAGAACAAATAGACTTCAAATTAACAAGGATATAGAAGAATTGAACAGCTTGGTCAACCAATATCTAAGTGACATTTATGGAACACTCTACCCAAAAATAATACAATATATATTGTTTTCAGGTGTGCATGAAGTATTCACCAAGAGAGACCACAGTCTAGGTTATAAAACAAACATTAACAAATTTAAATGAATGAAATAATACAATAGATATTCTCTTAAAGTAATGGAATTAAACTAGAAATCAATAACAGAAGATAATGGAAGGTTTCTGAAAACTTGGAAATTAAACAATACGCTTCCCTCTGAATCAAGAAGAAATTCTCAAGAGAAATTGGAAATATTCTCAAGTGATGGAAAATGAATATAAAACACATAGAAATTTCTGGGTTTAGTTGAATCAGTACTTTGGAGGAAATTTATAGCATTAAATACATATATTATTGGCTAAAAAAAAAAGGTCTAAATCAACAACCTTAGCTACCACCTTAAGAAACTAGAACAAAATAATTCAAAAGCAAGCAGAAGGAAGGAAATAAAATAAGAGCAAAAATCAATGAAAAAGAAAATTAAGAAAATCAGTGAAATCAAAACTGGTTCTTTGATCAAACATCAGTAACATTGATAAATATCTACCTAGATTGACAAAGAAAAAGACATAAATAACCAATAACAAGAATGAAGGAGGGATATCATTACATTATTGAAAGGATAAGGGAACATCACAAACAATCTATACAAATTTCACAATTCAGATAAGATGGACAAATTCCTTGAAAGCCACAAACTACCAAAGCTCACACAAGGAGAATTAGATACCCTAAATGCTTCTGTATCTATTTTAAATATTGAATTCGTAGTTAAAAGTCTTCCAAAAAGAAATTTAGTAGCCCAGATTGTCTCACTATAGAATTCTGTCATACATTTATTTTTTTTTAAAGATTTTATTTATTTATCAGAGAGAGAGAGGGAGAGAGAGCGAGCACAGGCAGACAGAATGGCAGGCAGAGGCAGAGGGAGAAGCAGGCTCCCTGCTGAGCAAGGAGCCCGATGTGGGACTCGATCCCAGGACGCTGGGATCATGACCCGAGCTGAAGGCAGCTGCTTAACCAACTGAGCCACCCAGGCGTCCCTCTGTCATACATTTAAAAAATAAATAATACAATTCCACACGACCTTTTCCAGAAACTACAAGAAGGAACATTTCCCAACACATTTTATGAGGACAGTATTAATGCCAAATCAGACAAAGACATCACCATAAAACTATAGACTAATATCCTCTATAAACATACATTTAAAATACCAGCATATAAAATCCAGCAATGTATAAAAAGAATGGCATACTACAGCTAAATGAGGTTTACCTCAGGAAAACAATTTTGATGTATTCAAAAATCAATCCATATAACACACCATATTAACAAGCCAAGGAAAAACACATGATCATACCAATTGAAGCAGAAAAATATTTGATAAAATTTAACATTCATTAACAACAAAAACTCTAGGAAACTAGAAATAGAAGGGACCTTCCTAAGTCTGATGAAGGGCAACTCTTGAGAAACTCATGGCTAGCATCATACTTACTGGTGGATGTCTTAACACTCTAAAATTGGCAACAATTGAGATCATGCCCATGTAACACCAAAATTTAGTTTAATACCAAAAGTTCTAGCCAGTGCAATTTAATAAGAAAAATATTAAAAAGGCATAAAATTTGTAAAGAAACAATGAAACTGTCCCTATTCACATGTGACATATTTGTCTATTTAGATAATTCCAAGAATCTATAAGACTGCCTTGAAGCAATAGAGTTTAACAAGGTTGCATGATCCAAGGTTTATGCACAAAAGTTAATTATACTCTAGAGTGCCTGGGTGGCTCAGTGGGTTAAGCCTCTCTGTCTTGGTCTCAAGGTCCTGGGATCAAGGCCTGCATCTGGTTCTCTGCTCAGCAGGGAGCCTGCTTCCTCCTCTCTCTCTGCCTGCCTCTCTGCCTACTTGTAATTTCTTTTTCTGCCAAATAAATAAATAAAATCTCTTTTTAAAAATTTAATTATACTCTATATACAAATCACAAATAATTGACAACAAAAACCAAATATTTATCATTTCATACCTTAAAATACATAGTTATATAACATATATTAATTAGTACATGATTATAGATGTTGAAAACTAAAGAAATAGGTATAAAACTAGTAAAACATATGGAAGGAAAGCTACCAAACTCTAATGAAAGGAATCAAAAAAGAACTAACTAAATGGAGACATGATGTGTTCATAAATTAGAAGAATCAATATAGAAAAGATGTCAGAGAGAGTCAATTATCATATGGTTTCACTTATTTGTGGAGCATAACAAATAACATGGAGGACAAGGGGAGTTAGAGAGGAGAAGGGAGTTGGGGGAAATTGGAAGCGGAGGTGAACCATGAGAGACTATGGTCTCTGAAAAACAGTCTGAGGGGTTTGAAGTGGTGGGGGGTGGGAGGTTGGGGGAACCAGGTGATGGATATTAGAGAGGGCACAGATTGCATGGAGCACTGGGTGTGGTGCAAAAACAAGGAATACTGTTATGCTGAAAATTAAAAAAAGAAAAAGAAAAAAAGAAAAGAAAAGATGTCAGTTCTCCTTAACTTATCTTTAGATTTAATACAATTCTAATCAAATCTGAGTGAACTGTTTGTAGTTACAAAGAAGGTGATTCTAATATTTATATGAAAAGGCAATGGAATTAGAATAGCCAGAACAATCTTATAAAAGAGTATTGCTGCACTATCCAAGTTTGAGACTTTGAGAAGCTGCTGTAATCAAGACAATTTTGACATTGGCAAAAAGATTAACATGCAGATCAATGGGACAGGTTAGAAAATACAAAAACTGGCAGTAATCTCTTTGATATCAGCCACAGCAACTTCTTTCAAGTTCATCAGATACATGAAAAAATGTTCATCATCACTAGCCATCAGGGATATTCAAATTAAAACCACATTGAGATATCATCTTACACCAGTAAGAATGGCCAAAATTAGCAAGACAGGAAACAACATGTGTTGGAGGGGATGTGGAGAAAGGGGAACCCTCTTCCACTGTTGGTGGGAATGCAAGTTGGTGCAGCCACTTTGGAGAACAGTGTGGAGATTCCTCAAGAAATTAAAAATAGAACTTCCCTATGACCCTGCCATTGCACCACTGGGTATTTACCCCAAAGATACAGATGTAGTGAAAAGAAGGGCCATCTGTACCCCAATGTTTATAGCAGCAATGGCCACAGTCACCAAACTGTAGAAAGAACCAAGATGCCCTTCAATGGACGAATGGATAAGGAAGATGTGGTCCATATACACTATGGAGTATTATGCCTCCATCAGAAAGGATGAATACCCAACTTTTGTAGCAACATGGACGGGACTGGAGGAGATTATGCTGAGTGAAATAAGTCAAGCAGAGAGAGTCAATTATCATACAGTTTCACTTATTTGTGGAGCATAACAAATAGCATGAAGGACATGGGGAGTTAGAGAGGAGAAGGGAGTTGGGGGAAATTGGAAGGGGAGGTGAACCAGGAGAGACTATGGACTCTGAAAAACAATCTGAGGGGTTTTAAGTGGTGGGGGGGTGGGAGGTTTGGGGAACCAGGTGGTGGATATTAGAGAGGGCACAGATTGCATGGAGCACTGGGTGTGGTGCAAAAACAAGGAATACTGTTATGCTGAAAATAAATAAAAAATAAATTTAAAAAAAAGAAAATACAGAAACTGAACAACTGACCCACACATTGAAGATCCATTGACTTTTCAGTAAAGGTGTCAGTGCAAGAGGGAAGAATCACATTTTTGACAACCAATATTAGTACAATTGGACATCCAGATGCAAAACAAAACTATGTTCTTATACCACATAGAAAAATTAAGCCAGAATAGATTAAAGATCCAAATATAAAATGTAAAACGACAAAATTTTGGAAGAAAATATTAGAGAAGCTCTTCATGACTAGGGTTCTTAGATATACCAAAAGTACAGTCCACAAAAGAAAAAAAGGTGCTATACTGCAGTTATCATCATTAAAGCTTTTGCTCCATGAGAGATGCTGTTGAGAGCATGAAAAGACAAGTGACAGGCTGGGAGAAAATATTTTCAAATACCATATCTGATAAAAGACCTATATTCAGAATATAATAAATAAATAATATAAACCCTCCAAAGTTCATACTTGGAAAATGAGTAAATTTTTAAATATTTGTTTATTTGTTTGTTTGAGAGAGAGAGAGAGAATGGGGGTGGGGCAGAGGGAGAGAGAGAGAGAGAGAGAAGCAGACTCCTTGCTGAGCACAGAACCTAACTCTGTGTTCAATCTCACCTCCCTGAGATCATGACCTGAGCTGAAATCAAGAGGCCAACACTTAACTGACTGGGCCACCCCAGCACCCATAGACATCTGGTTTCTATTAAAATCTGGTCAGTAGAAAACAAGTGGCTGCTACAGGCATTCCTATCTGCCAGGTCAGAAAATAAACTTGGCCCCAAGATACTAGCCAGGCCTATAAGGAATCGGGCAATGGACTGGCTAGAATAGTTCATTTCTTTTACCTGTCACTCCTCGATTGGTTGGCTTGGTTGCCAGAGAATTAGCTCTGTTTGTAAGAAACTATACTAACAGCAGGAGGTACTGGTCTTTCTCAGCCAAGGAGGATGAAGAAGGAGAAACAAAGGCTAGACCAGATGCTGTCAGAGCCTAACCCATATGCCCTTGGGTACAATGTGTGTACACTAGCATGGTTTCATCTGCTAGCACCTTCCTGTCTTCCTAAGAGCATTCCCTGGCCATCTAGAAAAGACTAGTGCCAGGGAATTAACACCTTCCCCACTCCGCCCCCCTCAGGACCCAGGAGGGACAACTTGGAGATGTGGGTCCTGCACTGTCCCCCAGAGGCGCCCAGTGCGATTGAGCTGCATTGCCCATACTTGACAGCTGGGCTCCTACTGCTCCCTTCACTGCTCTCCCTCCCTGACTCACTTCCCCTCTTTCTTATCCATTTGTCCAAGGCTCACTTTCCAAATAAGCTACTTGTCCTGGGGTCTGCTCCTGGAAGAGATGAGTCCTTGAAATGGCTTGGTCCTTCATGCCCCCAGCCGGTGTCCACCTCTGCAAGGGTAGGCCAAAGTGACTTCTACTGCCATAGCCGCACATCACTGCCTTCCTTCCACTGCACGTTAAGACAGGGGGTCTCCACGACTCCAATGGTCAAGGGAAGACAGAAAAAACTGTGATCAGGGTTATGCAGGCTGGATGGAGGAGCACGGAAGTGGACTGGGAAACTGCAGGAAGGCCTCAGGCACTCCTTGAGAGCTTCCTAGAAGTCCTGTCAGTATTGATAATATCACACTGTTAGGAAATTAGGGTGCCTGTTTGCCAGCCAGATGCTTTGCTGTTTCCTCAGTACGTGAAAGATCTTAACTCAACCATCATTCATCTGTTGTATTGGCATAGTTGGTGAGTTCCTGAGATCTAGGTAAAGACCACCAATTCCACTAAACGCCCCCTAATTGTTAAAATAACAACCCCCAGAGGATCATTCATGTTAGTCTGCTAACATGTCTTCTATAGAAAACAGATTTCTGTGATTCTGGGGTACCGAAAATTATTACCTCAAACATATTGTCTGCAGTAGACAATATCCTCAGGCCCAGACCAAAGTTCCCACCAAAAATTGCATGTCACCCATATTCACTCTTCATTACACCCTTGACTATGAAGTAAAAAGATTATATTCATCCCCATGAAGAAGGAGTCAGATCTCTTTCCAATGACAGATCAGCATCAAAATCCTTTTATATGAACCTGAATGGATTCACAAGCTTCTCTCCCACAGCCCTGCCCCCTCTCCTTGCCACACATTCACCCAAGTCCTCCAGAGCAAGAGCTATTTCAAGTTGAGGACTTTCAGGATAAGGAACAATCCTTGAATTCTTCTGTTAATTCCTTGGCCTCCTTGGGCCTCCCAATGCTGACCAAATGTAGGTCAGGTATGTTTGTTTTGGACCTCACCAAGCCTGGCCAGCGTGGCCAGCATAAAGCCATCTGCAAAATATAAGCTTCTGATATTTCTAAGGAGGGTGAAAAAGAACAAATTTAACCAGATCTCATTTCTTCAGCAGTCAGGGAGTGCAGACTGGTGCTGGTTAGGAATGGAATCATCCAGCCATATCTGGAAGATTCTGTCCTTTTCACATGGCCTTCTTACATCTCACTTGCCCTTAGAAGGCTTCCATTCTCATTTCTGGAGGGGATAGCATCAGAGGACACCCCTCCCAGTGAGTCTCGTGTACCCTTGGCCTCACCAGCCAGTGATGGCCCAACAAAGCTGGGTCTCCTTTTTATTCCCAAATTATTAAGGTTGAAGTTTCTGAAGCTTTCTTGCTAAAAATTAGTCACTTGTCTCAAAACAAGTCCCCAAACTGATCCTGAGAGGGTCTCCAAGGACGGCCTCTTGAATTCTCATGCCCAGGTACTTGCCCAGGATCGCTCGTCTTCCCTGGCTTCCTCACCTTTCCACGCACTGCAGGGACTGCTATATGCTGGGCCTGCTCTCCAGCATCACTGCGGGCCACTGCTCCAGCCCTGGGCACCCTGCTTCCTTGACTACCACATTTGACTAGGCCAGGAAGACTTTTATAAGACCTTACCAGAGCTTGCGCTAACAGAGACTAGTGAACAGGAGATAATGTCTCTTTCTGGAAGTGGGGCTCTTAGAGGGCAGTCACCCATGGCTCTGGGCTCTTTGGCCTCCAGGCCCAACTGCCTCTTTACATACTCACTCTCTCTAGGTCATTGCCTTGACTCAGAGCCCTGACAAATAGTTCATAGCACTTTGGTTTCCCCACACCTGGGCTATTCAGTCTTAAAGGACACAAGCAAGTGGCTAGTCCTAGTGGGCTGCACAGGACCAGATTCCACTCACTAAACACTAGTTGTGTCTGTCCCCTGGTCTTATGATCATTGTTCGGCTTCTAAATGAGAGACACCATTCATGTGCAAGGTGAGGACCAGAATAGGCCTGGACATTTATCCCACCGTGGTCTGTCTTCTGCTTCCAAAGTGCTAAAGCAAGTGCTTGGACAAGAACACACACCCACGCCACCTGTATTAGTCAGAGTTCTTTAGAGACTTAGAGCTAATAGAGGTGTGTGTGTGTGTGTGTGTGTGTGTGTGTGTGTGTAGAGAGAGAGAGAGAGAGGGAGAGAGGCGAAACACTGATTTATTTTAAGAAATTTACTCATGTGATTGTGAGGCTGTGCAAATCTGTAGGCTAAGTCTGTAGGCCGGAGACCCAGGGAAGAGTTGCTGTTGCAACTCAAGACCCAAGGCATTCTGGAAGTACTTCTTTCCCAGAGAACCTCAGTCTTTTTCCTCTTAAACTTTGGGTGAGACCCATCCACATGATGGAGAGTAGTCTGCTTTATTCAAACTCTGCTGATATCTAAAAGCAACATCTACACTGGTGTTTGACCAAACATCTGGACAGCATACCTCAGCCAAGTTGGCCCATAAAATGAGCCATCACATGGTCTATGCACAAACAGTACTTCTAAGGCATATGACAACCTACATTGAGATTTAGGAGGGGGATAAAATTCTGTAGCTGCGCCGACACAGTTCTGCTAAAGAAACACAGATCCATTGTGTTTCTGAACATAGAGCACCTAATTCTTACCCTGAAACACCTGCATTTGGCTTATCCCATTTTTAGATCTTCCCCAAGAATAGTGGAGCTTAGCCTTATATGTAGGGACCTCAAATGGTCCATTAAATGATTAGATTATCTCAAACAGCACTGTTTGCCTTGAGAATGATATCTAGACTCCCCCATAAGAGGCAGAAACTGCTCCTAATTCTGAAAATTTTAACTTCCCCAAGTTCAAAGAATATGAAGGTCTTCTGCCCTGGCCCCTGTTAGTCCCCTGGGGCAGCTAATGACCAATACACTCCACGAGCTGAAGAGAAAACAGCTTCTGATGAAATGAGAGTTCCCAACAACTGCTGGACCCTAGGATATACACTGTCTTTGTCTTCTGATTTGTAGAGTGCAGTTGTCCATCCATCCCCAACCGTGAGGGACCAGAACACCCCTGTGATAAGAAAAGCCGTAATTAAGGAGTAAGCCTTTATATGAAAAATAAGATGGAGTCTGCAAGTAAATTTATGAAAGGCCTACAGTATTTGTATATTCAACAAAACAAAACAGTAAAACCAAGACACCAAAGAGCATATAAGAGCATCTAATTCATCTTCAACTTGTCATAATGGGTTGTGTATATTTAACTTCCACTTATCATTCCTTAATACGCTGAAATTTTTTCAGGATCTCTCTCCCCAGAAGTTTCAACATGAAGCTTGTAAGTTATTTTTATCTTTGCATATTATGGCAATTCCTTCTCTGTGTCTGTTTTTCTTCTGAGTGTTCCCTGCCTGCTGTTATCACTTGGAGCAGTACTCCTCAGAGACACAGCATCAAAACGTGTGCCATGGATCCTACTCACACCCCTTCCAACTCCCCAGTCCCTCTCCTCACCCATTCTGATGAGTGAAGAAGGTAGTTCTCAGGCTAGGTGGACTTTACCATTCAACTTCCTTTATCTCTCCCAAAGCTTCTCCGCAAAACCTCCCTTCCAGTTTTGCTGTCTGCTTTCCTCCTTTCTCTAGTCCTAAGTCCCTTGGTTTCCTTCTTCTCCACTTATCCCCCAAATGCGTACCTGGGATAGAAATCTCGACAGAAATAGAGCATTTCATGTAGGCAGAGCTCAAGTTCAAGGAGGGAAAACTATATTCTCCCTGAACCATGTCATTTCTGTAAAGCATCCTCTGCAAGATGGTCAGCAAGTCTCTTCCTTTCTCTTTCTTCCCCTCTCCTCTTTGAGAATATTTAGCCATAACAGAAACAAAAAGAGGAAGACTTCTGGTGCTTATTTTCTGGAAGAAAAATAAAATAAAAGGATGAGGGTAGGAATCATCCCAGGCTCTGAAAACAAGACTGTTACCACCAGCATTTCAAGCAAGCTTATTAAAAAGTCGTTTATTTCCAATTACGGAAATCAATCATCTTTGATTTTATGAAGGAATATGAAAGACCCAGATATTAATGTAAGTAATAGTGAATTTGAGGGTGAGTAATGATCAGAAGGTAGAGGTTTAGAATGGGGGATCCCTACATTTGTTTAAAAAAATTTTCATGTTTTAATTCATCTGAAAACTAAACACACTGCCAAATCAAACACCTTAGTGCCTGGGCTTTACTTTATATTCCTAAATGAGCCCTGCTCCCTATATCCACAGTTAATAAGGGGCTTGTACAAACTATCCTCCTGTGTGGGCTGGGGGCACTAAGAAGTAGAATATACCTGCTCCACCCACACTGGAGCAGAAGAGGCTTGAATGTGCCTAGGTACCTCTGGGAGTGTCCCCTGAGTGTGTCCCCTGGGTGTGTCCCCTGGGCTACCTCTGGAGCTTTGGGATGGAAGTCAGAGGCCATGCTGTGGACCCTCTCCTTGCCCCAGATAGCAGCCTTGGCAACCAGAGCCACATCTTCAAATGGAAAGAAGGATTGTGATCTATGTTACTCTTCCAGGGCAGGTCTTGAAAGGTGGTTAGATCTTTCCCTTGCTGAGCTAAGAACTTCCAAGCACCTAAGTAACATCTTTTGAATGGAAGCCAACACAATCATGAGCCCTCAGCTCCCTAAGATGTTTAGTATTTAACAATTCATGCTGGTTGCTGAGCTGAAAATTTTCCTTCTGCTTACCTACTTGCACATTTATTTGAGCTTTTAACAAATGTGCTTATTTACTTAATTCTCCAAATATGTTTATGGAATATTATCACCTACTGGAATAGTGATACCAGTAAGCTCCTTAGCTTAATTAAGTGGATACAATAGCCAAATGCCTAAGCTTCAGACAGAATGTGCTAATCTCGTATGATTATTATGATTACGTGGGTAACCAGAATGAATATCCCACAGGAAAAGAATCAGGTCTCCCAGACATGGTATAATTTGGTCATTTTTTATAAATGAGAGCATTCCCCCAAAATGTGATCATCATGTACTGTCCTATTGATAAGAAAGGAGCTGTGTTGAAGCCCAGACTGCGGTCTGGTGTTTTCATCCTGAACTGAAATGCTCATCAATTACAGGGCATGTCCTCCTCTGCAAGATAAGGCCAAGGTGATGGGGTGCTTTTGAGAAAATCCTGGTGGGGGGAAATCAAGGCAGGTTACAATGTGTTTTTCTTGAAATTACTGATATGAAGAATGAGCTGCTTTTTTTTTCCTCTCTCCGTGACTTAATAATGTTACCAAGTGGAAGAAAAGTCTTGGAATCTGGAAAATTGAAATGTCATGTTGGAATGAGAAGGCTTAAAAACATTTGCCCAACATTTAGACCATTCCTGGTCTCCCACTCAGTGCCCTGTCACTGAACCTTTTTCTTCACGGACTCCAGGAAAAGACCTGTCCTCCCTCTCCCAGGGAGGGTTGAAGGCTTCTCGGGGACCTCCCCCAGCCTAAGCTTGTCAAAATCCCTTGGGTTGTTGCCGCTGTTCTGGGTTTCCTCTGACTATCCTCCTTCAATCCTCACCTTTCTTGCACATGGTCCTGTGTGCTGAGGATAACCTGGAACAGAGTTCTGGGGATAAGCTGGAACTCCTCATCACCCCCAGCCCGGCAGTGGGTGGGACTCAGGCTGTGACCATCTTCAGTCAGCACACAGGACTGATGAGTGTCACTGTGTGGACAGTACCCAAAAACAACTGTCAACATGCGGGAGGAACATCCCATTCCCTTTTAAGGAAGCAAATTGTAGTGGTTTTTTAAATTTTAATTTCTTTTTATAAATACACATAAACAGACTTCTACATAAATCATAATATTATTCATAGCAGTTTGTTTGTTTTTCATCTCTCTCGGCTCTCACCTTTCTGACCCAATTCATCCTCCACACTCGGGTAACTCATTGTAACAGCTTTATGGGGACCCATTCACGATACCTCCATGTCCAGGGATGCCTGGGTGTCTCAGTGGGTTGAGGGTCCCCTTGAGTGCCTGCCTCGATTTCGGCTCAGGTCATGATCTCAGGATCATAAGATCGAGCCCTGAGTCAGCCTCCATGCTGAGTGCAGAACCTGCTTAAGATTTACTCTCTTCCTCTGCCTCACCACCCCCTTGTGCACTTTCTCTTAAAAATTGACTAATTAAAAATAAAAGTGCTTCCATGTTAATAAGGCCACATATGTGTGTATGTGCCACACACACAGAGAGTTCTATATCCATTGTTTGATCAAATGCAGGATCTTTTACACCGTTTTCCCCCATTGTCTTCTTTGCTTCATTTTTCTCTTTCCCTGATCTACTGAATCATCAAAATTTTGGCATTCCTTCCCTACAGTCCTCCCTGCTGTCTTTTTCCTGATCCTCTATTGATTTGGTTGTTAGAGTATGTATTTTTTCTTCTAGAGTTTAAAAGTAACTATAACGATGCCTATAGTTATTGCAAATATACCCTCCACCATCTACCTCCAGGGCTGTAGCTTGAACATCCCCTCACTGTATCTCTATCTTATTATTATGGCTTCATGTTTTAGTTTTCATACACACACACACACACACACACACACTCACATACAGGGCTTTTATGGTTAGTAGTGGTCAGTAGTTAAGTATTCTTACTTATTCTTTTTATGCTCATCACTGTTTCTTTTTCCTACATATTTCCTACATATTTCTCTGTATTAATTTTTCTTCTTGCTGATCATCATAATAACTTTTTACACTTATTTGGTTCTTATATCCTAAGCACTCTCCTAAAGATATTGCATAGGTGACTTAATTCAGTCCTCACACCGGATATTGGTACTAACCCTGTTTCATAGAAGAGAAAATGAGGCACAGGGCCATTCAGTAGCTTATTCACCTTTAAAAAAGGTGAAAAGCTAATTCACCTTTAAAATACATCTGGGGGTGCCTGGGTGGCTCAGTTGGTTAAGCAGCCAACTCCTAGTTTTGGCTGAGATCATGATCTCAGGGTTGTGAGGTGAATCCCCCCCCTTGGGCTCCATGCTCAGCATGGGGCCTGTTTGAGATTCTGCCCCCACCTCACCCTTTGTCCTTCCCCTGACTAGCGCTCTAAAAAAATAAATAAATAAATGTCTTTTTAAAAGCTATGTCCAGTCTGGGGTTTATTCCCTTATTCTCTCTATTGTTCTTGGTTGTTGGTCAATGACTCTATTTTTCATTTCAAAACATCTCTCCTATCTGCCTATTATTCTGGTTTCATTCTTATTCATACCTATTTGTTCTATGATTTCTTATTCTTTTCAAAGAAAACATAAGCTGTCACTAATCTCTTTGAGTATTCTCATCATACTTACTTTGAAGTCTATCTCAGGAGCCTAGAGTGGTACGATCATTATGGAGGCAACACCTCCAATTAACACGGATCTGCTGAGACCCAGCAGGGGCTTCTCTCTCAGACCTATAAGATTTCATATTCCAGCATGGCCATCACAGCACTGCTGGTGTTAGCAGGAGTGGGAAGCAATCCAGTTGTCCTACACTTGAGGAAGGGAAGTAAAATGCACTATGCAATGTATGCAATAGTTAGAAACTGAGGACTAGATGCACATATAGCAAAATGGGTAGTTGTCAAAAACACAGTGCTAGCAAATAAATGGGAAACACAATGAGATCTGTAGCTCAGTATTTCTTTCATAGCTTAAAAACTTCACAGAAAACATTAACACAAATTATAAGAATATATGTGATAAAAGAGTATGTATCAAACCAATCAGAATGGCCACCTATTAGAGGCATAACAGTAGGGGAATTGCAGATGGGGCATAAGGTATGGGGATAAACACACATATATACATATTCTCTCTCTCTGTCACACACACACGCGGGGCTTTATCCATACTGACAAGGATAATGTGCTGTTAACTAAAGAATAAGACTAATTCAACCCTTTGTAATTCTGCATCAATAAGTGTCTGTAGCTGTCTATCCAGAAAATTACTTTCATCTCTAATGAATTCATGTTCCAGCTATTAATTTTACTATCTTTTTTTAGCATTAGATTTATTCATACATTTTGGCATTTTTGTGGCCAGGTCCATTTTTAATGAAACCCATTTTATTTCTCTCTCTTTCCCTTTGTCCATTTTTTCTCATCCCTCTCTATCTGACAGGCCCTCCAGGCCCCCCATCAGGAAGACAATTGGGAGTGACTGCTCCATGGCAATGTTGGGATGTGGCCCACCTGGGCAGACAGACTATCAGTGGGCAGCTTGGTGGGCAACTGAAGGTAGCTGCAGGTGTACCCTATTTTCCTCCTTGGGCTTGCAGTAGGACATGAACTATAGCCCTAGGCAACATCTAGCAGCACGTTTTTTCCTCAGTCCCCCTTCAGGCACAGGTTGGGTGGTGGGGGACTCTCACCCCACCCTGCTGCTTCAGACTGTGTCTTGCTTGCCAGATGCACTTTTAGTCACCTTCTTGCTTCTGGACCTGGAACCCAGCCAGCCAAAATCTTGGGCTCCTCCAACCATTCTTCATTTCTGTCCCACTTCAAATCTTCAGAAATCTGTCTTGAAAGCTAATCCAGCAAAGTCTCCTTAATATTCTCTTGTTTTATTTTCTTCACTATTGCTATGGTGGGAAGAGGTGGGTGCTGCCTCAATTGATTTTCAAATTATCCAAACAAGTTTAGGTACAACCTGATGAAAGAGTAGCAAGAAGGAGATGAATGTGCCTGATTTTAAGACTTCAAAGGATTTGCATACTCTTGTTTGTTGGAAATTCATCTAAGCATTACACACATAATTTATGCTGGGCCCATTAATTTTACAAATAGACTTACAAATGGTCTTTGGGGAGTCTAACCTTTTTGTAATCACAGTCCTCTGTGTTAGAATACAAAGAAACTGGCATCCCACGTCACAGCTATAATCCACACTCTGAGTTCATACCCACTAAACTAGACTTTCCTTTCAAAGAGGACCCTCAGGCAGGCAACACAATTCTGTGTCCTCTTCCCACACCCCAATCCTGCTACTGAAGTTTAATTTGATTTACTGAATTGCTGTAGTAGTAGTCAAATAGAAGAACAGATTTTCACTGGGGTCCAGACCCTTTAGGGATGACCCTGGACCCTGAACTGTAGTCTCCCCCCAGCCCTACTCCTTCATTCAAGCCCTCCCTTCCAACCTCCACCCCAACCAAGGGCATGCCTGGCCTTCTCCACCGTTGTGGCCCCCACCATTGCCATTGACTGCCATGCCTTCCCCAGCCTCACCTTAACATCTCTGCTCCCTTCACAATCCACCCAAGGCTCACCATTAGTGATGATGCCTCTCCTAATGCTGCTAACCTACCTTTCCTCCTCTAAACTCAGGTTTACCACTGATTTGACATTTAACCACTCGTCCTTCAGGCCAGTCATCTTGTAACTATAATAACCTTTCCATATGTCTGAAAGTGCCTTCATGACTAAAACTAGTCTGGTGTGCCACATATGCTGACACATTATCCGTTATCCTCCCAAACGTCTTGAGAGATGGTAAAACAGATATTATCCCAGTTATTTTACTGTGACCCATTTTTCAAGTGATAAGATGGAGTCTCAGAGACATTAAGTAACGTACTCTAGTAGAAGTCACAGAGTTGGGATTTGAACTTAAAATCTGTAGAACTACAAGTTTGTAATTATCTTCTAGTTTAACCAAAATGGCAAAGAAGTTCGCTTCATCTCAATGCCAACTCTCAGCAATCAGACATAGCTGCCCAAAGTGCTGTGTTGAAGAGCCAAACCCAGGCTCAGCAGGAACACAAACCGTCCAGGAAGGAAGAGCAAGGTCTGCCAGGGGTCCAGCTTTTAACAGGAAGAACATGCAGGTGCCCTGTTTATGGTCCCCTGTATCAGGTTAACTTTCTCAAACTAGAAGAGACTTCTTCTTTTTTTTTTTTTTTAAGATTTTATTTATTTATTTGACAGAGATCACAATTAGGCAGAGAGGCAGGCAGAGAGAGAGAGGAGGAAGCAGGCTCCCTGCTGAGTGGAGAGCCCGATGTGGGGCTCGATCCCAGGACCCTGAGATCATGACCTGAGCCGAAGGCAGAGGCTTAACCCACTGAGCCTCCCAGGCACCCTAGAAGAGACTTCTTGACTAGTCTATTTATTCCACAGCACTTAGAACATGGTGCTTAACATATAGTTCATGAGCGAGAAATATTTACTGCCTGGTAGTGACATCAGCATCCTCAGTAAGGCACCACATCACACAAATTGTGCAAGCATCCTGCCTGAGGGCCCTATTCTGGGTGGGGGTCAAAGTGAAGGGCTTGCTCCAGATCCCACTCAAGCAGCTTTCCCTTGGTGACCAACTTCAAACTACCAGGCATGCAAAATAAAATGTGAAATGTAAGGAAAATTGTTGTATCCAAAAGACTATCATTGTAAAAAATAATAATAAGTGTTGCTTCTTCACGATGATGATAATACTTTTCATATGAACTACTTGGTACAGAAAATCACTAAACCACGCTACCCAACATGTGGCAGTTACAAAGGCCAGGCATCTCCACTGGCGCTCTCCGTGGGTGATTGCGTGTTCCAAGTACCCCTCCACCCCCTGCTAACACCCCAACTCCAGCCATCAGTGAATCAGAAAGGGAGAGAATGTGTTTCTGGCATACGCTATTGTAAGGTACTGGAGACAAAATTACTAATTACCACCATTTGCGTAGAAGCCGAGCCTCCCTCCCGCCCCCACCGCACCCCAGCTTCCCTCCTTGACCATGTCCTGCCTCAGGCTGGGAGTTCTCTGTTTCCGTTTCATCTCTTTTCCATACCTCAGGATGGAGATGTGTCCAGGAACCCCAGCCAAAACCAGCAAATTTATCACCATGCTAATGACAGCAAGCCGCATGCTGAGTGAATTCTGCTTTCCCCCTCAACTCCTTCTTTTGCCAAAACCTGTGGAACTGCAAGATCCAGCCGATTACAGAGACTGTTATCTTCACATGAAGAATGGCTCTGGTAGAAAATGCAATTAGGTATCAGCTCTAAGGCTATTTTTAGATGCTTGTTTGGGAACATCTCAGAAACAAAGATCGCCACGTGGAGGCCAATGTTATCCGAGCCACCCAAATTGAACATCCATACGCACAATTTAAACCTACCTTTCTCAATAGGGGCATTATAAAGCATTATAAAGACCCACCCATCCCGTCAGGATGGCTCCTTGTTCTGGAAATAGATATTTCTGTTTGCGGAGTTTATAGAACCGCAGTCCTGGGGGCAAATCCCGCTGTTTACTTACCGGAGCAGCTCTTGCTGGGGACCGCCGGAAAATCTCTAACCCTGCTTCCCCGGGATTTGCAGAAGGGAGCCCAGTGGATCATTCTGCTGGGAGCAGGGGAAATCATGCCACACTAGACTGAGTACCTACAGGGGTGAGGCATGAGCATGGGAGCTACGTAGTTGGGGAGACCTACTGCTGGGGAGGCCCATGGTCAGGGGGACAAGCTGTCGGGAGTATGTCAGGGGGATAGTTTCTCAAGGAGGAACGCAGCCCAGTGTGTCCTCCAAAGGAGCAAGTCCCCATCCAGTGTCAGCAGGAAGGAGGTAGCCAGGCACAGACGAGGCTTGTGGTGGCAGGTGCCTATGCCAGATACCCAGGACCCAGACCAGGCACCACAGCGGCATTCGCTGTTCCTGCTGTGGGCATAAGAAAGCCCTTAATGACCTACTCTCCACCAAGGGCTGTGTCTAAATGGTGTGTCGCATTTGTCACAGCACTACCTCCTTTTATTGAAAAACACATGTGCTATGCTTCTTTACAATTCAGTTCAGTGGTGTTGGACATAGACTGGAATCTCAGCCCAGCACCACCCTGCACCCCCATCTTCTTCTCTCTACTGATGTAGACAATAAAGGTCATATTGCTGAGAGTGGGAACAAGATCCCATCTGTGGCTGTGGCTGGCCTGGGTTTCAGGTCATTTTCCTGTTGGCGTCAGGCTGGTCAAATTCTCACCCATGGGCCAGATTGCTACTTCCCACCTCTCCCCCCACCCCATCCAATACATTCCCTAAATTCTTACTCACCCTCACTTCGAATCAGGGTGCAATATTGCATATGCCCAATTCCTGGATTCCTCTCTTCACAGTCCTCTCCAGTGGGGACACATGAAAGGCAAGGCACAGACTCGCACTCTGGCAGGAGCTGAGGGACAGGTGACATTTAACCCAGAGAGGACGAGTCCAAGTGAAGAAATCATGGCATCCTCAGACCCTCACTCTCAATGAGAGAGGATCCTTCTTCTGTGCTGTTCCAGAGAACCAACCAGGTCCAAATCTGGAAGTTACAGGGAAGCAGGTGTCAATATCATATCAATAACTCCTTATATACAGTTTAATCAGTGGAACAGCCTGGACACATACAAGTAGCAGGGACTCCTGAATTGAGTGAGACCTTAAAGTGAATGACTTCTGCCATGCCTCCCAGTCACAGTATTGTAGAAACTTTCTGTGAGTGATGGGGTCTTCTGTGACTGCTTCATTGTCTACTGATCTTTTGAAAACTCAGGTCAGTCATCACCTTTGAGGTGTCCAATGTACCTCATGTGAAGAAATGAATACATTAGACCAGGGAGCAGCGAAATTCCCAGGCTTTCTCAGGGTCCCCAGGAGCCTGATCACATCTCCCAAATGGGACACGTGATGCAGACGGCACTGACATTTTAACAAGTCTTCTGAGCCCTTGGATATGAACAAACCCCGGTGGGGGAGGATGCTTCACTCCACCATCCAGCAGGAATTCATAGCCGTATCATAGAGATGGAGGAAGCCTGAAGGCCACTTCACCCCAAGTCCTCCCCAGGGCAGGAGTTCTTGCTCTCACACCCCACAAACTGTCCCCCAGCCTGTGCTCTAACATTGTCAGGAAGGCCCTCGCTGCTCTGCCAGGAAATGTAGTCCAGTTAGAGACAACTCAATCCATGTGGAGACAGTGTTTGTTGTGAACTGTTTCTTCCTCATATGGAGCCCCTACTTGGTCTTTATTCAACTTGACTTCTGCCCTCAGCAGTGGGACAAAAATCTCTTCTCTCATCCAGATGACAAGGTTTGGATTTTAAGATTTTATTTATTTGGGAGAGAGAGAAAAATCATGAGTATGGGGGGGAAGGCAGAGAGAGAAGGAAAAGAGCAGGGAGCCTCGTATGGGGCTCAATCCCAGGACCCTGAAACATGACCTGTGCCAAAGGCAGATGCTTAACTGACTGAGCCACCCAGACACCCCAACAACATTCAGATTTTTAAAGACAGCCATTATCTCTGAGACTCTTCTCCCTCCAAGTCTTTCCTTCTCCATCTGAACATCTCAAATTACCTCAAATATTTCTCATATAGCATGGTTTTAGACCCCTAACCATTTTCTATAAATATTTTCTATTTGACTAGTATTCCTTATGAAGAATAAACTCCCAGAACAAATGCCAACTGTGGTCTGACCATGACAGAGTACATATGCAGGGTCTACCACCATCACCTCCCTTCAACTGCACACTATACCTTTATTAATGCAACCTAGAATAATATATGTTTCATAGTAAATGATCAACTGCTGTGTTCATATTAAGGTTTTAGACCTTAGACCTCTAGACCTTAGATACTAGACCTTAGACCTTTAGACCTTAGACCTTAGACCTCTAAAACCACCATATTTATTCCTTGACACAGTTTCATACAGCCTAAAAGAAAAAAAGTAGATTTGAAAAAAAGTAGATTTAAAAATAGCCCTGTACATTATTACAAGATCCAATCCTGCCACCCCTCTCATTAATAATAGACAGAACTACTGAGGAGACTAGGACCCCAACAAATGTTGAGAGTGACAGCCTACGGTAACTGAACCCAAAGATGAATTGAACCCAAAAGTGAAATGTGTATTTGCATCGATGTGCCAAGAATCCAGCATGCCAGCCTGTTCTTCCAACACCATCCAGTGCATGGAGGGCTCTTCTTGGAAGCTATGCCCACTTTTATCTTCCTTACTCTACCTTGTTTGTTTGTTTGTTTGTTTGGGGTTTTTTGTTTGTTTGGATGGTTTTGGTTTGTTTTTGTTTTTGTTTTTGTTTTTTTGCTTACATGCTTTGGAGGCAAAGTCTTCCTCCAACCTGCAGGAAACTCACTAATGGTTTTCCTTTGTGTCTTTGACAGGTCGCCTGAAGGAAGAAATCACCCAGCGACATATGCAGCAGGTAGCTCTAGGTAGGTACAAAGTGAAGTCTGCGGGAAAAAGGTGAAGGTAAGACAAGCTGTGTGGTCTTGGAAACCTAGCTAAAAGATAATCCATCTAGAATGGATAAATAAGATGTGGTATATAAATAAACAGTGGAATACTATGCAGCCATCAAAAGAAATGAAGTCTTGTCATTTGCAATGTCGTGGATAGAACTGGAGGGTATTATTCTAAGCAAAATAAGTCAATCAGAGAAAGGCAATTATCATATGATCTCCCTGCTATGAGGAATTTGAGAGGCAGGGTGAGGGGTTTGGAAGGTAGGAAAGGAAAGAATGAAACAAGATAGGATCAGGAGGGAGACAAACCATAAGAGAGTCTTAATCTCACAAAACAGACTGAGGGTTGCTGGGAGGAGTGGAGTAGGGAGACGGTGGTGGGGTTATAGACATTGGGGAGGGTATGTGATATGGTGAGTGCTGTGAAGTGTGTAAGCCTGATGATTCACAGACCTGTACCCCTGGGGCAAATAAGACATGATATGTTAATAAAAATAATTAATTAAAAAAAGAAATGCATCTAGAACCCTCAAGAAGGTTAAGGAAAGCAAGGTTTGCTGTCAGTAAAGCTTCCTCTGGATGTCCCTCCTCTCTGGGACTAGTTACCCCCATCCTGTGTGCTTGCTCCCAGCCCTCCAGCCTGGCACTCCACCTTCCCAGCTGCTGCCTCATCCCCCTGACCTTTCCACCCCACACCCCAACTTAAGTTCACCCCTAGGTCCCAGCTCCTCAGGGCTCTACTCTGAGCTTTCCAGAGCTGCTACTAACTAATCCTAACAGCAACCATGGGTGATGAAGAAATCATGTTTTCTGAACCACCCCGGGCGCTGCTGTGTATGCACGGCCTCCTTTCTGCCTTGCGACTGTCCTTAGAAGTAAGTGCATTTTTTGGGATGCAGGTGACTCAATGACTTGCCCAGGGTCACATAGCTAGAAATCATCGAAACTAGAATGTGAACCCAGGTCTCTGAGTACACACCTGGTGCTCTCAGCCCCCATGCTATTCACTGCCAACAATGATGGGCTCACTTAATACATTAATAATGCAAACGCTAACCAAAACAGTGATATTCTAAGAGGAACTTGGCCCCTTTCAAGCAGTGGACCTCTGCAGAAAACTCCCCCCTTTTGATAGGGGACCCAAGGAAGTCACTTGGGGGGAGAGTTCAGCTCCCGGAAAGGCTGGTGGAGCAGGTATTTGGGCACGACCACCTTGTTTCCTCTCCAGCTGGCCTGGGACCAAGTGCTTAGAGTGCTCTGATTAAATAAGCAATTCATGTACTCCAAACAAAGGGTTCCCTTGAGATGGCCTGGCCCCTGGAACCTCCTGAAATTAGAGAATTCCAACACCCAGGACCTCTAGAGGGGAGATGGAGGAGAGCCCCAGAGTCAGAGAGATGACCTACTGAACTCCAGTAATTTGGATTATTAGGAAGGTGGGTTGTTTAGTTTCAGTAATAATAATGAACACATCACAGAGCCACTGGTTGCATCAGAAACAAGGAAGAAGGAAGCCTGAGGCACACTGACCAGAACTTGAGCTTCCCACCATTGACCCTGGCGCTGAGAGCTCAGGTCAACATGCCAGGCTGGCCCTCCCATGGCCAGAGATGCAAGCAGGGAGTCAGAGCTGAGATGCTCCTGACTGCTTCTCAGGAAGCAGCCAGGACTCCCCCAGGGCCCCAGCTCATAGGGCTGGGCTGGGGAAGGTCTTAAGGACCTCTGTTGGGAAGCTGTGCCAAGGTGATCCTTGGGCCTCACCAGTAAGTCACTGGGTAGGGCAGCATCTCTAAGGACTGCCTTTAGACCCTGTATCTGAGGGCTGCCGTGTGGCCTCTTCTCCAGTCTTCATGATGTTGTGTGACTAGAAACAATGACTGGAAAACACTGGTCAGTTCCTGGGGCCGTCAGAGCAAGAGATGTTCCATCCTCTCTGACCGCCTCCCCACCCCAATCCCAGACAGTCCTGGGCCTGTGGGAAACGGCTGCATGTCTTCTCCGCAATTCCTCTTGCTCCTCTGTCTGGGAGCCTTCTCTTGAATTACAGCAGGTGTCAGGTTCAACAGGGCCCAGCTTTGCCTGAAGTAATCAGCAGACTTCAAATGGAAAACACTCTGGATGGAAGTCTAATTAAGAGCATTTGAAATACCTATTTATTTTAAAAGCATACTATCCCAATTAGAAAAGAAGTGTTAACATCTCCCAGCTGCCATTTTGAGCTTAAATGTCATGTTTTTAGTCCACACTTCTCAGGAGCTTGTCTGACAGAGCTTTGGAACCACCGGCGCTCATAGGTTCCCTGGCGACCACATTTCAGAGTTCTTCTCATGGGGAGAAACCTCTCACTGCAACAGACTGTTTCCAGAGTCATTTCCTGCCTTCACCCTCGCCCCTCAGGCCCACACTGGGGCTGAGAGCTGGGAACCAGGGCTCCAGTGAGACACAAAGCAGCTCAGTGTACTTGATGTTCCGCATGTCCTGGTGTTCCATAGTTGGGGTTTCCAGTTGGAGGAACAGGGCAGGCATGACATCTGACCTTTCCCTCCCTGCCCTCTGTTCTCTTTCCTTTGTCTCCTTCTCTCTACTTCCCCTCCATTTTAAGTATTCCCTTTCGGTACTGTTTCTTTCTTTTGCCTCCATGCTCTGAGGTTTCCATGAAAGTGTAGGTCAGTTTGGTTGGTTGTTCTGGGGGGAAGAACAGAGGAGGTAATGAGCAAGGCTGAGCAAGAGAGGTTTCCTCATGTATTTTGTGTCAGAATAGATCTGTGTATGGATGAGGGGATGTATGCCCCAGAGAGACGTGTGTGAAGGCAATCTCATATCTCAATGGAGCACAGACTTCATGGTAGCATGAGAAACGCCACGTGTAAGAAGCTGTCGGCCAGTGATGTGCTGGAGCCAGCTCTGCACCCATCGGAGAAGCGACTGTCACCATTTCAGCTATTTGGGGAGCCATGATAAGACACGACTGTTGTTAAAAATTAAATTAGAGAGGGACTTCTAGGTGGCTTAGTTAAGCATCCAATTCTTCATTTCAGCTCGGGTCACGATCTCTGGGTCCTGGGATCGACCCTCCCCGCACTCAGCGGGGAGTCTGCTTAAGATTTTCTCTCTCTCTCTCTCTTCCTCTCCCCATCCCCGCATCCCCGTATCCTGCACCTGCACGCATGCTTTCTCTCTCTCTCAAATAAATTTTAAAAATCATTTAAAAAATTAAATTATAGAAACTTACAACTAAGTTAGTTCTATTAAAAAACAAAGGCAACAAATCTCAAAATGTATCACCTCCTAATTACAGATCTTCCTCGACTTACAGTGGGGTTGCATCCTGATAACCCCATCATCTGTTGAAAATATCATTAACTTGAAATGTGTTTAATATACCTCACCTACAAAACATCTAGCTTAGCCTAGCTGCTTTACACATGCTCACAAAACCTACATTAGCTTACAGTTGAGCAAAATCATCTGACCCAAAGCCCATTTTATAATAAAGTGTTGAGTAGCTCCTGTAATGGATTGAATTCTGTCCTGAAAGTGAAAAGCAGAATGGGTGTCTTGGTACAGGGTGGTTGCAAGCTTACCAGGTGTTTACAGGGCAGTCTGGGAGCTGGGGTCTCCCTGCCATGGCCTAGCATCACAAAAGCCTGCCCGTCATGCTTTCTCTCGCTAGCCTGGGGAAAAATCAAAACTCAAAATTCAAAGTAGTATTCCTCCTAAATGGCCATCGCTTTTGCACCATCCAAAAGCCAAAAAGTCCTAAATTGAACCATGGTAAGTTAGTGACCATCTGTTATTTATTACATTTTACTATTATTTCTGCCCTTGGGGTTATTTGCTGCCACTGTGTCTATATCATGGAAATACTGTCTTAGGGGGCACTACTGTGCACCTCTTCCTAATTTTGCATGCAGTAACGTCACTCCGGCAGCTTGAAACCAGCCTCGTGGGACTAGTTACACCACAGAAATTGACAAATTTTATTATAAATTGGGGCACTTTTTTCCCCACCATGGCATCCTGATAAGCACCCATTTGAAGACAGTTTTGTGCACATGTATGTTCTTGGGAAGACTTCTTCTCCTCTTCCTGGTTCACTATCTAGATGACAGTTCTCCATTTACTGCCTACCCTGGGGAAACCTGGCCCTTTAGAAAATGAGTAGACAGAGAAACCAGGGAAGACAGATGTGGGCCAGGAGAAGCACTGGCCCCAAAGGGCCCCTCAATGTAACAGCCAGAGTCTTGGGACCTCTAAGAGAAATACCAATGATCAGTTCTATGAACATCAACAAACACATGTTCCCCTGGTCTTAGAGGAGAGCCTACTCCCACACATCATTTCAGGAAACAAGAAAACAGTGCTCTTTTTAACCAGGCCTCATTTGGAACTGGTATTGATTGAACTAGATTCAGCAGGTTGGGTTGAGCAGGCTTTGCTTCATTTAGTTGTGTGTTGTTCTCCCATTTCATTGTACTGGCCGCCCTGAACAGTTTAATGTTGTCGGTAACGCAGACGAGGCTGGTCAGCTAATGTTCCTTGAGAACCTGGTGTGTGCTCGGCGTGGATCTAAGCTCTCTATGTGTAGCTTCTTCTTTAATGTTCCTCAAACCCCCATGAGGGAGACTTTACTGTTACCCACACTTTACAGTTAAATCCCAAAGGGGTTATGTGAACCTGCCTAACTTTGCTCAGCTCAGGGATGCAAATGGACACTCATGTCCAGAGCCTGTGCGGTAACCCCCGTACCGTGTTGCCCTCAGCCCTGTGAAGGGCATCGTAGCATTCACAGAGGGACGGAGATACAAGGTCCACTCTCAGAGGGTTTCTACTCTAGCCAGCTTAAGGGGAAATACACATAAAAAGGTAACTCTTTATCCAATTTTGTATTTAATTACACATATTATGCTATTCACTGTGCTCATCCCACTGTAGCCCCAAACCAATTCAGCCTCGGCCTCTGCCATGAAGCCTTGCCTGGCCCCTTTTCCCCAAGCCTGCTTTGTCCTCTAATCTCACACACCTCCAAAAGGCATCAGCCTTTTTTTGTAATGTATATTTTCCATAGCTGTATTCTCCATGCTGAAACATGAGCTCCTGGAAAGCTGGGTGGTTCGAATTAATCTTTGTACCCCTCGCAGCCAGTGCAGGTGATAAATAGGGCGAATCAGTGCTTCTCCAGATGACTGCCAGACTCACATATCTTGCAAAAGTATAATGAGGCATTTGAACATAAAATAAAATAAGCCCATTTAAAAGAAGTAGAAGGAGTAAGTGCTTTTGGACCCCACAGCTGAGCTGATCACAATACAGGAGCAATAAATTTGACTCCCTCTTATCTAGTCACTAAGCAAAACGAGAAGCACCCAGTATTACATAGTTTTTATTTTCTGACAACAGGAAGCGTACCAATTAATTTATCTGCAGAAATGAAATTTCTTCCTGGAACGAAACACAAACCAGAATTTATTGGGCAGATTCTTATTAAAAGGCACTGAGTGACACAGTGAACAATGTCTTCAGCCGCAGTCTTAAAAAGATACCGAAATGTTGTTCTACCAGATGATTCTTATATCGACCCTCAATAAAAGCAAGAGGCCTGACATTAAAGCATAACTCATCGAAAACATTTATGTGAGCGGCTGAAGTCCTCTGCTGCAGGTGTTCTGGTTTCTGATGGTTGCACAGAGCAGGAATAAAACCAGGAAAAGCCAGCCCCAGGAAGGTGGGCCATGGCCTCTCTCTTAAGTGTCTCTTTTGAGCAATATTTGGTCAGCAACAAGCTCTTGCTTTGCTCACAGTCCAAACTCTACCAAATGCCAGTGATTCAGATCTATGACACATGGTACTAGCAGTATATGAAATGTGTCAGGTGAGAGAGCCAGGCCATGAGAGCTCTGGGAACTTCCCAGAGGGAGTGACCCCCAGCAGTTGTCACCAAGGCCACAGGTCTAGGCCAAACCATGAAGAACGGGCAGGATTCAGAACTTCAGAGCGGAGTGGGGAGGTAGTTGTCGTGTGTGTGTGTGTGTGTGTGTGTGTGTGTGTGTGTAGTGTGTGTGTGCAGGTCTGGCGTGTGTGGTATGTGTGTATATGGTGTGCCGTTGGTATGTGAGGGTGTGTGTGCGGTTATGTGGGGGCTGTATGTTTTGTGTGGGGTATGTGTTTTTGTGTGTCAGGGGTAGAGTGAGAGGACTTTCTTGAGAAGTTATTTGAAATAGTGGAGGCAAAAATCTAAAATGGGGAGTTGGGCCAGTTGACTGAGAGCCTTGAATCTGATCATTTTAGCAAGGAATGTTTGGTCAAAGAGGCCTTTTAAGAAAAAAAAAAAGCCCCCAAGCAGCCATTCCAATCCTTCAGCATTTCTGACTCACTGATGAGTAAATAATCTGTACCACACCACCCCCAGCCCCTTGCCTACTTGCCCTACGATAGCTGTTCCTCTGGGCACACATGCTTCTGGCCCAAGCTCAGGGAGGGTCTCCAGGATGTCTGGCTATCTTAGTAAATCTGTTGGCAACCTCACCCCCTGGGATATAATGATGTCCCGGGGAGTGGCACACTGACCATTTGTCCTGAGCACTGGCCCAGTCCTTTGTGAGTAGGTGGTCAATCCATTCTTTTGTTCTGTGGTTGATGGAAGTGGGAGATCACTGCCCTTGAGAAGCTCACAGATGTGCCCCACACAAGCTGTCCATGTTGGGTAACACCACACCTTTCTCTGCATTTATCCCTTGACCCAGCTTCTGTGAAAACATAACCTACTGGAACATTCCATTACCTCTATGTGTAGGCATGTTTTTTTATATACTGTTACAGAAGATAAAAATAATAGTGACTCATAAATAAAAATTCATGAACATGGCATTGGCAGGTTCCAAATGGCATCCTGAGTTTGCCCCCACCCCAAATACTAGCCTCTTGAACACTAGTCTTCCTCTCCCCTCCCCCATCCCTCTCAGCACCCTAGAAGCAGAGATCCTTTGAACAAAAGAAGCCCCCAAGAACAGTCTGTTGTGGCTGCAGTGCCACATGGACCCTTGGATTGCTCCTTGGGTGGTGTATGCTCCCTGACCCTGAAAATGGGGCAGTGACAGCTCCTCGTCCCCAGCAGGGGACTTGAGGAGGGTTGGGAGAGCCACTGAGGCCAGAGGCAGCCTATTCTACCATGTTGTTCCAGCTTAGTCTGCCGAGGGGTTCTCTTCTCCCAAACAGAATTCCCACAGTGGCCTCTTGAGCCATCTCCACCACTCTCTAGAGGAGGGCCCTGCCATCCCTCTGCCCCTCTGAACTGTCGTTAAAGACTGAATCTGGCACTTTTTTGGAATTCTGTTCCTGGGGATAACAAACGTGAGAGTCATCCATTTCTATATCAGACTTCACTGAGCACCTCCGATGGTCCAGACAGCGTGTGAAAGCAGGAAGTCCAGGCTGTGGGGAGGACCCACTGATTGGCATGGAACTAGAGGGGCCTCCCTGCATTCTCTAGCTCAGTGGTTTTCAGAATGAGTTCTCTGGGACCTATGTGTTTTTGGGGAGCATGAGGCAAAGGGGAGAGAGGCAAATGGCAAGACCCCAGGATTTTTGTCCACCGTGATTCAACCAAAGCAACTGCTATTTCTCTTTTTGCCATGAAGCCTTTGTTTGAAGAAAAAAAAAAAAGGCTCTGCAGCGTTTAACACATCTTGCTTCAAACCTGTGGCTCCAAGATATTTCCAGAGGCAAATACCCAGTTCCCCTCCCAAGAACTCTCTGAGTGTCCTCTGGATTCACACAGAATTCTGCTTGTACCTCTCTGATAGGACTTATCACATTGTGTGATAACTAATCAGCCTTTTTTTTTTCATTTCCCCCACTGGACAGAGGATCTTTATTTCCCCAACACTGGGCACAGTGGTAGGCCCACAGTAGGTCTTCCATGAAGGTTTGCTCTGCACCAAGGTTCCAACATCCATAATATGAGGTGGTCGGACCAACTGACATCCTGTGCCCAGCACATCCTGAAACTGGGCTGGCGTTTGCTGGTTGCCTATTGAATGAATAAACAAATCTAACACTCCTCAGCCCTCAGATGCCATGATTTTACTTCTTTGTGAATGCACACTTCCTTAAGACATGCAGGAAAGGTAGCCTTGGTGAAAAGATACATGAAGGCTTGGATTATAGGTGTCTTCTTCCTCTCAGAAAGGAATGATCAAAATGTGAACCCCTGGAGTAAGGCAGAATGTAAAGGAAGCAGCTGTCCCAGAGGTTGAGATGACATCACAGTTGGTTCCAGAAGGATTCAGTTGGCTCTGTAAGAGAACAGTGATAAATTCTGTCCACCTGAGTCAATCCTAATACACAGTAGCTTGTGAATACAGGACGAGCTTCTGTGACATGAGGCCAAATTTGGCCAGATTCCCAGGCTCAAGTTGGAGCCTGCAGAGTTCCCACCCCAATTCCTTGCCGAGTTCCCAATTTCCAAGGCTCCAGTCCCTTTGAGTAGTTCCAGACTTCCCCACCAGCCATTCTGGAGAACAGAAGGAGGCTCTGGGCATCAGCCCTAGTGCCGGCCTTGAACTACAGCTGTGGTATAGTTAAAAAGAACACTCACCTTGGAATCAGGAGGGACCTGATTGTATCATACCTCTACCCTTTGCTAGTCATGTGACCTTGGTCCATCAACCTTCCTGACTTTCCATTTCCTTGTCTATAAGAGAAGAATATCTGTTCCCCAGGGCTGGTCTGAGTACCAGGTGAAATGCGTGTGTGACAGAGTTGAGGACAGAGTAGATGCTCAGCAAATCTACATGGAACCTATCTCTGAGTGCCAGGAACCAGACAACCAGATGCCAGGCAGCAGACACAGTCCCCAGCTACAGAACAGACCACAGCTCTGGGCCAACAGCACCAGTTGGCATAACTGGTGAAGGTCGCCACATTTCTGCATTCACCACATCCCTCCACCCACATATGCTCACAGGCCCCATTAATCACTCTACCCTGAAAAAATACAGTCACTGTCTCTCCCATTGAGCACTGATTAAGGATGGTCCTCTCACCAGTTGCCAGGGCAGTTTTATTCATCATGTAAATGTGCGGGAACCATGTATGATACTTTGAATTAATGAGGCATTTGACCAATGTCCTAGTTAGTTGGGGCTGCTTTAACGAAGTACTGTAGGCCAGTTGCACGATGAACAACAGGAATTTATTTTTTTACAATTCCAGAGGCTTGAAGCTGGAAATTAGTGTGACAGCATGGTCGTTCTAGTAAAGGCCCTCCTCTGGGTCGCACCCTGCCAGCTTCTCATTGTGTCCTCACATGGCAGAACAGGGGTGAGCTAGCTCTCTGAACTCTTTTTATAAAGGCACTAATCCCCTTCATGAGGGCTCCACCCCCATGACCTGATTACCTTCCAAAGACCTCATCTCTGAATACCATCACATTGGGGATGTGATTTCAACATATAAATTTTGGGGTTACACAAACAAACATACAGACAATCATATCCAAATATATAATATATTACAAATATGTGCAACATATATAACAGATAATAAACATATAACCAGTCAAATATATAGAAGACAAAATTCTAACCTCTTGATGTCATCTGGTAGGCTAAAATGTATCATGGCTGGCCCCTCTAACTGACATAAGACAGCTAGATATGGTGATAAAAATCACCATTTGTTCTTGACAAGTACCAGCCCAAGAAAAGTCTTGGGGTTCCCTAGGAACAATTCTGTTGCATAGTAATGGAGCTAGGTAAGATTCATTTCCCCAAAAGCTCACTCATTTCCCCAAAGAAGTTGATCATGAGTTTGAGTTTGGGGAAGACCTACCAACAGGAAACCAGCATCATTCTTATAGCAAACAGCCAAACAAACCAACAAACAAGACAGAAGATAACCCAAAGGTCCCCTGAGTAGGCAGGTAGATAAATGATCTAGGACTATGATATATGCATATAATTCATATTCATATAATAGAACATCATAGAGAATTAAAGATGAATAAACTAGAACTACATGTAGCAATATGAATAAATCTCAGAAACACAATGATGATTGCAAGAAAGAAAATTGCTGAAGGATATTGTGGAATGATGCCATTTTATGTAAATTCTAAAATTGCTGATATTGTGTATCAGGGGGAGGGGAGTGGGAGCTTTGTGTTATGGTGCAAGATAATGTAAGTACAGAAAAATGCATAAAACATATGTACAGATGTACAATCCAACAAATACTTACAAATAGAACCCCTCTGTCACCTCCCCTTAGGTCAAAAAATAGCTAAGTAATGAAGTAATTTTAAGGGATGTTCGAGATACAGGGTAAGAGAGTGCCAGCAGGAAGGGGAGGTCTGCAGTACAATCAGGATAGTGTTATCTTTGGGGGTCAGGGATAGTGGATGGGAAGGAGGGCTACGGAGGCCTCTCCCAGCTCTGCACCGTTCTTGTTCAACACATATGCACACACATGGAGGCACCTATGGTGTACTATAGGGATTTTTCAAAACATGGAGGCGGTATGTGGGTGTTATTTATATCATTCTCTAAATTTTTTTATGTTTGAAATGGTTTATAATAATTTCCAGAACTCGATGAAGGATTAGATTCCAAGGATTCAGAGATCAAACAATTACTGTTTAGTGGAATCCCCATAATAGCGGTGGTTATAAAACCCAAATCCCTATTCAGTTCTGATTAACCTTCATTTCCTCACTACCGTTTGTGTCAGGAGCATTTCACTTAAAGATGGGAACAGAAAATTTGCCACTTCTTATTCCCTTCTCTAGGTACCTTGTGTCCTCTAGGAGGGACTTCATAGCTAAAGAAGGTGTGCCTGACCCACTGAGCAATGCGGGGGAAGTGCTTGTAAGACCACCTTCTGTTGTTCTTCTACCATCTCTTTAAGTCCTCACAGTCGTGACAGTTTGGCCTCTGCCCTGGTTGGAAACTGGACAGCTCAGTAACTCAATTGCTCTTTCATTGCTAATTACAAACAAAGCAAACAAGTACCAAAAAATATTGGTCATTTTATATTTTAACTACAGTCTCAACAATTCAAATTTCACGTAACGCTAAGACTTCTCTCCTTTTCCCCAGCTAAGGCTAACTCCGAATTCAGGAGGAGGTATTCCTGGAAGGATAGGGTATCCTGGGAGGAAAGGGATACAGTCAGCTCCTTCTCTTTCTAAGACACTTCCTTCCTCAGTCTGATGAGCTCAATTTCCCCTGACTCCAAAGAAGGAGTTGGAGAGAAGTAGGAAGGGCAGTTGGTAAAGTTGTTACTTGACTGGTACTCTGTAACATGGCTTTGTGCTCTCTGGGCCAGGCAGATGTTCCAAGCTGACTCCTCCTCACTTTGAGTACCTTCTTGTGTCCCTGGAGGTCCCTCAGCAGCAGGTCCCTTGACCTGATGGAATGTACCTGATTGGACATTTGCTTACCCACTTTGAGCCTTATGGGTCAGGTTCTAAACACAAAACAGATTACTCAAATCAATAATCAAATTATGTGAGGCACCTGGGTGGCTCAGTCAGTGAGGTGTCCTGATTTCAGATCAGGTCATAGTCTCAGAGATAGGAGATGGAGCCTATCTCCAGCTCTGTGCTGAAGTGGTGCCAGCTTAAGATTTTCTCCCTCTGTCCCTTCCCCCTGCTTGCACTCTTTCTTTCTCAAAAAAAGAAAAAAAATTCAAATTAGATGTTGTAAAGAGAGTTGAATAAAAACCTATTAACAAAGGTCTTAGCAGAGTACAGGGAAATACAGAGGTCATAACCAGCAGGACAGGAAACATTGCTGCCCCTAGACCTGAGGGGGCAAGAAGAGTGAGCAGTTACCTGAACCCAAAGACAGAAAGGGCTGTGCAGAAAGGCTCAGGCCATCTGATAGGAGCTGTGACCTTCAGTCAAGCAGTGCATCCAACTCATGGCCCCTCAACCTCTCTCCCCTCCCCCACTTCCAGTCACTTGCCCATGCTCACCATTGGCTGAGCCCAGCCAGAAGTGAGGGGTAAAGGAGCCCATTGTTCCACCAGCCAGCCTCCCAGGGCAAGTAGCAGAAGAGTAGAAGAAGATGGAGGGGGAACTTAGGGGAGAAAAATAGATAGGTACAGGACTCAGCCCACAAGCATTCTGTGGTCCACTGCCAAGTTTCTTTCTACCCAGGTCCCATTGCCCTTCTGACTTGTCCCACTAAAAAGGATCTGAGATTTTTGCACTGAAAAAAAAAAAAAAAAACTGATAGGAGTTTTAAGTGTGTGCTAGAGGGTGTAAGTGGTGTGCAGAGTCAGCTTATATTGGCTTGTGAGAGTTGACCGTGTACATCTCTTCTCAGCCCCGAATTCAGGAACATCATGTTGGTAGCTTGAAATCAGCTATAATGGGAGTATTTACACCTCACATTGTTTCCACAGGAGCACAGCTGCAGCTCTGGTCTTGCTCCCAGCACGTCAGCCTATGCCCTGCTAGAGAGTTTTTGAATGGGAATCAGATTTCTGTCCACTGTGCATGTATACACACACACACACACACACACACACACACACACAGCACACCCCACACACATGCACAGATTCCTGAGGATTCTAACCAATCTTTCTGAGCATCTTCAAACCCCCTCAAGACCTTTGAGGGAGGGAGAAGGACCTCCACACACACTGCCCCCCATGAAGAAGGTAAGGCAGACTTAAAGCAATCTGCCAACTTTCTTTAGAGAAATTCTTTCCAAAAATTTCTTTTGGCCCTTGTCTCGATGTGGGGTATTTTGGTTGTCTTGCAAGCTCTTGCCATCGTACTTTGAAAATGTGCCAGCTTGACTGTGTGGTCCATCTTAGAACTCACTTCTGACTCTAGTGTGTAATAAACTTTTTGGAAAAGAACAGATGATTTACAAATTGGCTAGTAGCAGATAAGTTTCCTCAAAGTGGCAGGAGATGGTTTTATTAAGGATCCTCAACTCAATTCCTAAAAGTCCTAAAACGTCTCTTTTAAGCCAATCAACCGAGTTGAACTAAATCCTGCAAACCATCATCATTAGGGGTTTTTAGAGGAGGAAGGCCCATGCTTACTGTTAGAGGCATGAGAAAATCTGCCCTCCCACAAGACCGTATGTGTCCCGAGAATGCTCCAGACTGGCTTGTTCCAGTGTGACAAAGATGTGACTGAGTTTTAGGGATGCCAACTTCTTGCTAACTTCTGTTGGAAAAGCCACTCAGACTGAGGACACCACTGGTCAGGGAGGCTGCAGTGACAGACAGTAGACTCACCAAGGGACTTGGGTTTTGAGAGAAATCCTATGTTCCGAAATATGAGCTTGCTTCTGAGGAGTGGGGAGCTTTGATGGGCCAGTAAGCAGGTGGGAGCAGCATCCGGACCCTCCAAAGGAGAGACACCATGCCAGGCTCTGAGTGGTCGCAGCCAGAGAACACTGACTGCAAACCACAGATGGATCTGGGGCTCCAACAGAAAGGACGGTGGAGAGAGAGGAGATCCTCTTTGAACAGAGGTGAACATGGAAAGGACCCGGTGCCAAGCTTAAGCAAGTAATGGCAATAGAAATGTCTTTCCTGTGTCTGCAGTATGCTCCCGGGATGTACCTGCAAGTCCACCCCGTCTCTGCTGCACACTGACTCTCTGAGCAGTTCACCTCCCCCGACAGGGAACACAGAAGGAGAGAAGAAACCAAGGCAGGAGAGGGGCCGCCGTCCCAGAGCCAGCAGATCTTGGGCAGAGAAGCCCAGAGTAGAACAGGGGAGGTTACTCGAGCAGCGGGAGACAGCAGCCTTCTCAGGGAGTGTGTATGTCTGCATTTTGTTCTAAAAAGCCTTACCCAACAGTTCCAGTTGTCCAAAAGCATGGCTGCTCTCTGGATTTGCTGAGTGACTGTGGGCCTGTGTCTGTAGGGGTGAGTGTGCCCAAGAAATTATCGGTCCTCAGGGTATTCATCACACCCTTAAGCCTGAGAGTGCCACAGGCAGCTAAGGTGTTACAAAATCAACACCAAGATGGATGGTGGCTCTGAGCACCTGTCAGTGCGTGATCACCCCAGCTGACAATAAATTTGAGCCATTAACAGGAAATGGTCCGATTGGAAAGCCAGAATCTTTGCCTCTGAGCCGCTGACCATTGTAGTAATTGAGCTAGTGACACCATCAATCTCTGTAAGAATAGACACGTTGACCTCTCAAACAGGTGAGGCTGAGTGATCTATGGCTCTATGAGATGGTTTAGCCCCAAAAGGCCCAGAGTGGGTGTTCAGCAAATGAATCATTATTGGACAGCTGAGGAGATGAGCTAGAACACCTCCCTGGCCCTGAGGTCTTATTGGTCATGGTAGAGCCACAGAACTCATGGCTTCCTTCCATGCAGGGCACTGGACCAGCAACTGCATGTTGGACCCTGTAGCTTTTGCTCCACAGAAGCCTCCAGAAGCCCTCGGGGGCCTTTTTGGCTCTGGTGCCCAGTTGGAAATTTCATTATTGCCTTCCTTAGGATCCCTAGCACCAAGTCTAGGAGATGCGCAGACTGGCTTTGAGTATTCCAGCAACTAAACTTAGGAAAGGCGCCGATTCCAACAAGGACAACTCACACCCAGCAGGTGAGCAGCAAATACCAAGTGAGATCAGGCTGCAGGCCATGGTTTTGGTTAGTAAAGGCCAGTCTTCACAGGTCAGCACTCGAGGAGAGGCTGAGGCTTTCTTTCAGCCCCAGCCCCCAGATATGAAGGGCATTCATGGAAAAAGGGCATTGCCTTCAAATACCAAGGACAAGTCAATACTGATGTCAATGATCTCCCCCATGGCTTCCTTCATTATCAGAATCACTTCCAGAGGAGAAAGTGCCAGCTTTGAAGTGAGACAGAGCTGTGTCCTGACTCCAGTTCTACTGACTAGCAGTGTGATCCTGGGTGGATTATTACCCCATCAGAGCTCGGTTTCCCCATCTGTAGTGGGGGGTCGTGAAGATTATATAAGATAAGATGCAGGAAGTATCTGACCCACAGAGGAGCCTGGTCGGGGATCTCACAGCTCACATTTTGTCTACCCTTTACAAGAGTCAAGTGCAAGCAGCTCCAGCCCTGCAAAGAGTGTGTCGTCTTCCTGGAAACGCTTGGGCCCCTCTTCCCCAATGGGGCTCCCAAAAGTCTGGAAAGCAGATGGGGGCAAATGGACACACTAGCCCCATATACTGTGCCATCTAAACCACTGCAGATTCTTTGTTCCTTGTAACGCTTGCATGGAACTGTTGCATTGAACCTGGTCTCAAAACCTGGAGCAGTGTTCTTAACCAGAGCTGAGCATCTGCGTCTCTGAGGAAGCTACTGGAAAATTCTAGTTCAGTAGGTGTAGTGCAGGGCCCCACTCTCTCTGTACTTTTACCAGCCTCTCATGTGCACATCCAATAGAGAGCCACTAAACCAAAAAAAATGAAATTCTGCACATTTCAGACACTGAAGAACTGTAGGAGAGTTTGGGGTGCATGAGGAAGGTGTGGGGAAGCAGGAAGATCTTTTCAGTGTCTAATGATCTTTTCAGTGTCCCAAGATCCCATCAGGTAGGAGGGGGCCCACCATAGGCCGGCCTGCCCAGCAGAGGCCTCACTTGTCCTGGTGCTGCTGGTTCCCGAACACCTGACACATCAGACACAGGGCCAGCCTGGGACGGGGGGGTGCCCTGTTTGAAGTTTCATACACTGTTCAACCACTCAGGGCTCCCTCCTTGTGTGACATTCAGGTCTGCGCCTGCTGGAATGAAACCCTTCTTTCTTTCTTTTGTATTGCTTTGGAGCCGGCTGCCTGAGCAGAGTCACTGTGTCACCTCATAGGCCACTCAGGACTACGACCCCCTGTGTTCCTGTCCCAGCCAGAATCCTGTGGTTGAAAGGATGGCCCCCGGTGCCTCCTGTCAGGTGACTGGAGGCTCTGTCCCTGGCCCCGGTCCCAGTGGGCACGGAGACCTACAAAGCCCGAATGCCCTTCAGTTACTCCCTCTTCCTCTGTTCTTGCTCAGCCGCTTTTTGTTCCCTTTCCTTTCAGTTCCCAGCCCCTCTTTCTCTTCAGACAAGACTGATAAGCCCAACCTCAGGAAGCATCAGAAGCAGCCAGGGGCTGTCTCCTGCTGGGGTTACAATGCATTTCACTAAGTAGACATCACCTTTGGCAATAACCCATTGGTTGCCATGACAACATGGACAGCTTGTGTCTTGGGGATATGTTGTGCCCTCATTCTGGCTGCCCGAGGTCCCTTGTCCCAGCTCTCTTTCCCACATTTTTTCAATAGGCTTACAGCATCCTGGCACCAACTCACAAGGACCATTCTTTAGTTTGGGGCAGCTTTTCTTGATCAGCAAAAAACTGCTTGGCTTAGCTATCAAAGGAATAGATGGAGCCATTTCTGTCCTCAAAATGCTCTAGCCTCTGACTCTCTCAAAGCTAAGATCCTTATCAGGGCCTACAGGTCCTATGTGATCTGACCTCAGCTTCCACCCCTCTGCCCTACCAACTTTCCCAGACACCCCGGCCTTTTCACAGTTCCTCAGAAGCACCAAGCAGATGTATCTCAGGCCCTTTGCACCCCCTGCTATACTCTCTGTCCTGATTTCTGCATGCTTGTTCCTTCCTTTCATTCAGGTCTTTGCCCCCTCCTCAGAGATGCCTCCCCGACCACTCTACCTAACATCGCAGCCCTCCACCCTTTATCCAGCTTTCTCTCCTCGTGGTGCCCTTCAGCCCCTGGCATTATGTCAGCTCAGTTTTTCGTTGGTTCAATGTCCACATTCCCCAGCAGACTGCCCCTTGTGGAGGCAGCCCATTTGTTACATGAGTGAATGAATGACCAGCCTTGCATTCGAAGCTGCCTTTTCTATTTGGTAGCTTTAGGGCAGGTGCAAGCAAACCACCTGGTCCCCCAAGCCTTGGTCTCCCTGTCTGGAAAACAGCGGTGATCATATCTGCTAGCTAGAATTACAGGAATAAATGAGGCAGTACAGAGGATAGAATCCAGAACATGCCCCACACACGGGAGCTGACATCATCTCTTATTCTGGGGGCACCTGCATTCGGAACAATGCTCTACCTGCCCTAGGCTCCTGGACACCCACACATCTCCAAGACACCTGCCACTGTGATCTGCCAGGGGAGCCTGCCAGGTGCCCGATGAAAAGACAGTGAGCAATGGGGCAGGGTGAGAGCCCTCTCCTGCATATGAGCTCCACACTCCTCCTGGGGCAACCACAGCCCTTAGGTGGGAGACCAGGTCATCTCGGGCTCCCTGCATGAGGTCCTTAGAGACAGCCTCCTCCAGGCTGGGTGAGACGTCTCTGTGCTGATCCAGCGGCCCTGCCATGCCCCACTCCCTCCCGTGACCTCTCCTACAGAGTACATCTGTGGGCTGCCCGGCCAGCCACTGTGGAGCAGGGTCTTCGCTGAGTTTCTCAGGGGTTCCCTGGGCACGGAGCCAAAAAGTGTTAAAAGGAAGAAGGAGATCCACAGCTTTTCTTTTTCAACAGGCCGGAAGATAGATTTGCTCATTTCTGAAACTGTTAGGAGACAGCGAAACATTCTGTCCATTTCAAGTCCTACCATTATCAGTTTGATGTTAAGATACTATCTTTGGTTTATCGCAGCTACCATTTTTCCGAGAGAGCAAGGGCTGGTGCACGCATATAGCACTGAGTGTCCCCTGCACATGGGGCCTGAACAGAGAGCAGGGGAGATACGATGCACAGCAGGACCGGTCCCCGCCCTCCAGGGGCTTCCAGTGCCTATGCCTGGGGGAGCATGGGCAATGTAGACAGGCAGCCAAATCATCAGGGCCAAAAATCACACTAGCCCAGGTGACATGTCATTCTGAGTTGGCAAGTCGAGTGGTATCTGCATCTCCCATGTTTAGATGGAGTAAGGAAGACACTTATCCAATCAGTTTTCCAAGAGACAGTTGTCACTTGGCTTATGGAAGAGAGAGTATCAGTGCCCAGAAGATAAAGGACAGACTCCTGATCTGCTTTGCATGTTTATCAATGAGTTAGATAATGGCACAAAAGGCAACAGAATGGACAGAATAAAGGCATGGCAGAATAAGGACCTCTCAGAAGGCTTAACCCCCAATAGATCGAAAGTGTGGCATTTAGAGTCAAAGGACAATCGCACTGAAATAGGATGTGTTTTGACAACCACTCATAAAAATATGAAAGTGTTGAAACGAACCACAAGCTTAATAGAGGCCAGTGACAAACCGACAGGCCATGACAATGACAAAACTGCAGAAAAACAAAAATGGCATGGGGTGGGGGGGGATGCCTGGTCTACACAATGAGCTCTTTGGAAACAGAAAAATCTGAGTCCAAATCCTAGCTCTGCACATTAGCTGTGTGACTTTGGGTTATTCATCGCCCTCTCTGAAACTCAGAATCTAACTGAAGTGAGATGATAAGACCCTCCCTCCTGGGTTACTTTGAGAATCAGTAACGTGAGTTGGCACCTAGCCCAGTACCCAGTAGAACTTGGCAGACAACAGGCATTCAATAATAGTCATTGTTCATTATTTACCTGCTAGAGAAATAGAGAACGCACATTTTTTAAAAGTTGGAGTAAAAGCTCTCTGGAATATTATGTCCAGATTTAGTCCTTAATGCTTAAGGTCAGTCAGAAAGCAACCATGTCACTGAGCCCTTGATGAGGGAGTTGGGTAGAATTAGCCTGAGAATAAAGCTCCAAAAACATGGTTGGTAAATTATATTTTTGTCATCATTGTGAAAATCTCTAAAGAGCCATCAGAGGAAGGAAGACAAGCTATGCCGCTCTTAAGACCCAAAGTCGAGGTGGAAAGAAGTGATTGGGGTGGATCTCAGCTCAAAGGAAAAGGAAACAGAGCTACCCATCATGAAATGCGCTATGGTGCCAAAAAGTGAGCTCCCCACCCTTAGAAGTATTTGGGCAGAAAATAGATGACCATCTGTCAGAAAAGCTAACAGAAGAAATTTCTGGATCCAAGGCCCTTGCAACCAAACACAGCTGGCTTTGGATCCGGTTTCCTGAAGTTAGCCGGATGGCCTTGGGGCAAGTTAACGTCTTTGAGCCTCAGTGTCCTTCTCTGCCAGATGAGAATGATAATGCTTCAAATGAGTACTAGAAGGATGAAGTCCGATCATGTCCAGAAAGCACCTGGCCCAAAGTAGATTCTCGCCTACTTGGAGTAAAAAAGCAGACCTGTGTGACTTCCAAGACACCCTCTCTGAGGCTAGGAAAAGCAGAGCAGCCACGGAGACTGCTAGGAGGATAAATAGAGACTGCCCAGCACGCTAGGGAGGGGCCAGGCCCCCAACAAGCAACCAACCACAGTGGGCAGCTTTGTAACCAGCAGCAGGGGTTCCCAGCATGCCTGGGAACACGGCCCTCATCAGGACCTTGCCATGGTCTCACAGACCCATGGCAGGGGTCTGAGCCTGTTCTCAGCTCTGGCTGCATATTACCCTTGCTCAGTGTCATCAAGCTTGGCAACCTCCTCTTGGGAGGGAAGTCACAAACTGGAGACATGATTGGAGGCCAGAGACCCTCAGCACCTCAACTGGTACAGGGACAGATGTGACAGATGTGACAGATGTGAGACGGGTTAGTGATGTCTTCCCATTTGTGAGGGGCTCGGGAGCAGAGGATGGGAAAATGCTATTTTGCATCTTCCCTGAGGATTCAAGAGGAAATAAGTGAACTCCACAGTAAAAGGATTAATAGCAATGTAAGGACGGGTTCTCTTCCAGCGACAGATGTTGGACTGGGGGAGGGACGGTGGAAATCATCATGGAAGCCTCTCCTGGGAGGCTTTCAACCAAGCAGAGATTGCCATCCAGAGGAGGGGGCTGAACTCTCACCCAGAGGCCCCAGAAGGTCCTCACAGAGTCCCCTTTCATCTTGGGGCTCACATTTCCCTGTCCTTCGCCCTGAATCTCACACATCTTTTGCCATTCTGCCTTGTTGGAGTAACCCATCGCCATCTCCCTTCCACAGGCCTCTCAGAAAACACAGCCTTGCCTTCAATGCCAGACTCGCTGGAAGAGAAGCTTCGATCCCAACTGGAGGAAGAAAAGAGAAGGTACCCTTTTTTTCACCTCACACACCCTGACCCCAGCCTGCAAGGGCCCTCGGGGATGACCTGGAGCGGCCCAGGCCAAGCGGGGTGGCCACTCCCCAGCCTGGGTCTGGAGCTGCTCTGGGAAGCAGGTCCAGTGGTTGGGTCCTCAAGTAGGTGGAGGGCATGCTGCCTTTGAGCAGACAGATATGGAATGCAGGGACCATAAGCAGCATGAGGCTGGAATCTCCAGAGCAGAAGGCCTAGCCAGGCCCTCGAGCCCATAGGGAGGTTTGCTTGTTGGCATCCTACCCACCGCCAGCCCAAGGTCCTGGGCTGCCCCTCAGGAGCAACTAGGCTTAGCTACTGCTGCCATCTAGTGGAGCCCAGAAGTATGACCATGGAGGGCTCCCTCCGGCCTGCATGTCTGCCCCCACTTCCCTCCGGAGTCTCCTCACCTGCAGGGCATCCGGAGAACCTCACACCCTCTTGCAGCCAGTCAGGTTCCCAAGATGACGTCAGTAACAAAGCGGCGAGAAACCTCCAGCATCGGCAGACACGTGGCCGTAACTGATCCTCAGGATGGCCCCAGAATCTCATTAAACGCCACAGTCCAGCTTCGGCCTTCATTCCCTGATTGATGCATTTGACCAATGTTTGCTATGCCCTTCAGGCCACAGAGAGGCTCTGGGGAGAGTCAAAAAGTCACCTTCCGGGCCCTCGGGTTGCTGAGGGTGTCAATGCTACATGAGCCACTGCTGGGCTAGGGAGCTGTGCTCCCTGAGCAAACCCAGGCATTCTGGCCTCCCCACATCCTCCTTCCAGAAAGCCTTGGGCTGGCCTCTCAGATGTGCCACTGTTGCTCTCCTTCCTCACTGTTTGTTTTTCCCCATTTCTTTCTGACCCACTTTTCTTGTATCTTTACCCCACCCTGTGTCTTCTCCTTGGTCCGCATTCCCAACCTCAGCGTCCTCAGGAGCAACACTGTGTCCGCAGTTCCCGTTGGACAACTTCTGCTTCACGGCCACATGCCCCAAATCTATACGCACAGTAATAAATGTAGAGTGACTTCTGTCCTCAGTACAAAGTGAACCAATGGAATAGAGAGGTGGCTGAGACTGTGGTTTCTAGACCCGGATGGTGGGGGCTCACATCCTGGCCCCTCTGTTTATTAGCCTCCCCGCCACAGAGCAAGTTATGTATGGGGGGGCAACTTATGGGACCTCCATGCCTCAGGCCCCAGATCTGTAAAGTGGAGCATCTTCTTCACAGGACAGTGCAGAGGACTGAATCCATTGTTATGCCAAGTGCCTAGAACAATGCCTACCCCCTAGTAAGTGCTCAGTAATGGTAGCCATCCTTCTGGAAGAAGGGGGTATTCATCTCATACACAGAGCCCATGGGGTCTGCTTCTCTGTGAGGGTCTCAAGCCCAGGTCCCCAGCCCCTGGCCTCCGTGGACTGCCCTGGGGTCCCTATCCCTGGTTCCAGCATGACACTGACAGACTTCTAAGACACAAACCCCACAGTAACACTCCATTCCCGGCCTTTCCTTGCTACCAGTGACTTTCAAGGCTCTTCCCTGATTCCACTGTAGGTATAAAATAATGTTCATGCGCCTGAAGGCCCTGAAGGTGGAGATTGAACACTTGCAGCTGCTCATGGACAAAGCCAAGGTGAAGCTGCAGAAAGAGTTTGAAGCATGGTGGACAGAGGAAGCCACCAACCTGCAGGTATTAGTGAAGGTCCCCTTCCCTGCCCCAGAGCCCGCCCTCCTCCTAGGGCCCAGGGAATATTAGGGAGGCTGGGGAGAGGCTGAAGAGTGGGGGCTTCGACCCACAGGCCACGTGCTCTCAGCCTTGGTTCGCGAGGCAAGTGCTTATCTTTGTAACAATGCCACAGCCAGGGGCTCCCTGTTTCCGTGCTCTGGGGCCTGACACGTAGAAAGGTGGGGGACGGAAGGGGTGCCCAGACCGGCAGATTTGCCACTGTTGCTTTGTGTAATACCTCATTGACAATATCAACTGTTTTTTATTAGAGTCATATGTGTGTTTGTATCCATAATGTACATATATGTAAATATATATTTCTCTAATTTATATATAAGCTATAGAAATTTTGAAAAATAGAGGAAAACACAAAGTAAAAATCATCACCACTTAAGGATAACCAATATTATCTTATTGGATTAGATTATTTTATCTTTTTTCTGATGCATACATTTCCATTTATTTTTATAAATATAGAATCATATTGGTCTTCAAGTATCATAAATGGCTTTTGCTTGTGGATCTCACTGCATTGCATGACTGCTCTTCTGTGATACTTTTCTGTATCATTCTAGTGACCATCATTGTTCCCTCCTATGAATTTATTTTAATCTGCTTAATCTTCTACTGTTTAATGTTTAGGTTGTTTCTAGTTTTACACTGGAGACATATTTATAGATAAATGTTCACACATTTACTAGACAGATTCCTGGAAGTTCTCTACAATACTATGAAAGTAAAATGGCTAAATAAATGTAAAATAAGAAGCTAATACAAAACCCCAATTCCAATTGTCCTGTAATTCATCAGCTGTGGTATAATGGAAGTGACAAGATTCATACTATCCAATCACCAGTGTGGCTGGTGGAATGCTCAGAGATGAACAGCTGATCCCTTTATCCTAAAGACAAGGAAGCAGAGAGCCCAAGAAGTTATTTAGCCAATGACACACAGCCAAGCAGTAACCAGTATGTTACCAATAGCCATGGTTACTAGACACTAGAGAGAATATTTGGATAAAATTTAATACATGAGATGACAAATCCAGTAAGATGGAAATAAATTATCAAAATATTCTTAAAGCAAAGTCATAGTATAATAAGATGTAAACCACTTTACAAATGTATTAATAAGATCTAGGGGGTGGGCTCAAAATTTAACATAATTTCAAAGTAATGGGGAACAGAGTATTTTAAGATTTCTGCAATGGAGTAATAGGATATGAAAATATCTGTGCTTTCTAACCAGTGACAAGTCACTGATACTACATATACTGCTATGGTCTGTTGTCCACATTGTGTTGTTGAAAGAAATGCTAAATCTCAGGTGGAAGTTGGGAAAATTGAAAATGTCATTGGTTCCTATCCATGTTCCCAGCACGCCCTGCATTCTGTCCATTCTCTGGTTAAGAACGCTTCGAGGAGAGGCCATCAACCGCTGCTGGTGCCCAGGGGCGTTTAGTCACTGGATAGTAGATGACGAGGGTCACTTTGGGTGACGCAGGGAGTCAAGGCAAGGCTGGATTTAGGCCGCGTGTTGCTCATAGAGACAGTGAAAACTAGTGTCGCCAAAATGTCCATTCTGCGTGTCCTCCACCCCACAGGAAGTCACTGAAACAAAACAGACCAGATGACTGCAATAGGGAAGATGGGGCACCCCGTTGCTGAGGAGTCGATTCTATGCTGCCTCTAGGCGGTTTTATAGCCTGCAAATGTACCCTGAGGGGAGCGAGGCAGAAAGCTTTAAACCTCATCAGAACATGAGAGGTGATGAGAAACTGTCCCTCAGTTGTCCCCTGACCATCTCCTGGGGAGCTAGGAAGGCAAGTGGGGAATGGGCCTTAGAATAACCACTCAAATTCGGGGAGGATCACAGGGCACTCTGCCAAGACTCGGAGATGCTGCCGTTGAAGCCGTGCTCACAAGCCCTGTGTGGAGACATGCAGGGTTGCTGGGGCGCCACTCTTCCTGTAGATGAAGAGCTCAATGGATTTCTCCTGCCTCCAGTAGCATCTCTTCGGGGGACGAGGGGAGGCAAAAGCAGAGAGGACTTCTGGAGAATTGTCAGATCGCATTTTAAACCCTTTTTCCTACCTACAAACAATGAACACATGCTCAATTTGGAAGGCGGAACACAGAAAGGAACAAAGAATACATCAACCATTATCCACAATCCCGCCAACCAGAGACAATATTTTGATGCCCATCATCATAGCCATGCAATGTCTAGCTTAATTTTTTTCTCCCACACATGTTGTACATAGCAACTTTGAAAGCAGGTTTTTTCACCTTAAAAAATACATCAAGGACCTTTTCCCTGACTAGGGGAATTCTTTTCCGTGTCAGGGAAAAGGTCATACTGTGAAACTCTTTCTTGGTCCAACAGGTAAACTCGCCAGCAACGAATTCACTCAACCACATGAGGCCCTTTCCCCAGACGCCTGAGTCCCAGCAGGAAAGGTCTCAGCTTGTCTCTAACAGGAGGTAAGGAGAGAACTCTACCAACAGAGGGAGGCTGCAAGAAAGTTTCCTCACCTCTTCCCCATCGGTTTTTCTGCTTTAAGTGTGTCTCTATAGACCTCCTGACCCAGGGAGATGAATCGCGTGTACTGTGGCGTTGGCGTCAGGCCAATGGCTTTCGGATGTTTTGAGCAAAGGTTGTTGAGCACACCTCCTTGGTCCTTCTCCCCTGGCTCTGACAGCCAGCAGACCTACTGCCATGGCAACAAGAGACGAGTGGTTTAACTGTACGAAGCCCAGGTCCTGCCCCCTGGGTAGGAAGAAGGGGCTGGCAGTAGAGGGGGGGTGTGGCATGGGAGAGAGAGGGGGATGTTGGTGGTAGATCAGAGGTTAGCAGGCATGCCAGGATACAGAGGAGCTCTGGGAAATGACTCTGTCCTAGCACAGACTCAGGACAGAGGTGGGCAGCCTCCCATGAGAACAGCCTCCACCCGAGGACAGCCCAGAGCCAGTTTCCTTGATTGCTGGCATGATCCAGAAGGGACTCCACTTCCTCTGACCCCACGCCCACTTCTGAAGGTAGGTTCCTTCTTATGCCATCCACACGATTACCTTTCCAACCACACAACTCAGGTGGTAAGGCCAAGGACGCAGGCCTCAACCACCCTCCCTCTCCCAGACAGATCCACTACTGTCAGGACAGAGGCCAGGGAGGCACAAGTAGGGCATTGGCCTCTGCCACCGAGGAGCAATCCTTTGACTGGATTGGAACAGGGACTGAGCTCTCAAGGTGGAAAATGTGAAATAGAGCTTTTGAAAGAGGTAGTGGGGCACGTAAGTGGCTCAGGCAGTTAAGTGTCTGCCTCCGGCTCAGGTCATGATCCCAGGGTCCTGGGATCGAGCCCTGCTTGGGCTCCCTGCTCAGTGGGGAATCTGCTTCTCCCTCTCTCTCACCCACCACCCCCTTCACCCCACTGGTGCTCTCTCTCTCTCTCTCTGTCTCTCTCATGTTCGCTTTCTATCTCAAATAAATAAAATCAAGAAAGAAAGGAAGGAAGGAGGGAAGAAGTGGTGGGTTCAGGGGGGCAGGTTGTGTCAGTATCTTTAATGTATGTTATGAGAATGTCACATGACTTTTTTAAAAGATTTTATTCATTTCTTTGAGAGAGAGAATGATCAGGGAGAGGGACAGAGGGAGAGGGAGAAGCAGACTCCCCACTGAGCAGGAAGCCCAACAGGGGACTCCACCCCAGGACCCTGGGATCATGACTTGAGCCGAAGGCAGTTCTTAACCACCTGAGCCACCCAGGCACTCAGCCTCTATGCTCTTTTCCTCAAAATCCTATAACCCCAATCCAGTCATGAGGAAAAAACCAGAGGACACTCTACAAAATACCTGACCAGTCCTCCTTAAAACTGTCAAGGCCATCAAAAACAAGAAAAATGTATGGGGCACCTGGGTGGCTCAGTGGGTTAAGCCGCTGCCTTCGGCTCAGGTCATGATCTCAGGGTCCTGGGATCGAGTCCCGCATCAGGCTCTCTGCTCAGCAGAGAGCCTGCTTCCCTCTCCATCTCTCTGCCTGCTTCTCCATCTACTTGTGATTTCTCTCTGTCAAATAAATAAATAAAATCTTAAAAAAAAAAAACAAGAAAAATGTAAAAAACTGTGACAGACAAAAGGCAACTGAGGAGACAGGACAACAAAATGCAAACTGCGAGCCTGGATGGGGTCCTAGGTCAGAACAACACATTAGGGAAAAACTAAGAAACTTTAAGTAAAGCATGGACTTTAATTAATAATCATGTATCGGCATTGTTTCATTAGTTGGAAAATGTGTACCATACCAAGGTAAAATTGTATGATAAGGGAAACTGGGTATGAGGGACATGGAAACCCTTTGTACTATCTTGACAAATTTTCTGTAAACCTAGAACTATGTTTTTGTTGCTGTTTGTAATATGGTTGACACACTACATTGTTAAATTAATGCAGGTATACAACGTAGTAATTCCATAAGTCTATACCTTATGCTATCATCTGAAACTATTATTTAAAAAGAAAATTTAAAAAGTCAGCCAGTGAGCCCTCCATCACCTTATCGACATTTTCCTTGGGCTTCTGCTCACCCCTCCCCCCAAAGCTGGCCCTACGTGCCAGCACTTCCACTTATGTCCCAGTTTTAGGAAACACCTCCTATCTGAGCCCCTAAATCCAAGGTCAACAGCAGGGAAAGTGTGTTCTGTTTAGTTATACTGGTGTTTTAAAAGGTAGTGTAGATACAGAAATGAAAAAATTGCTAAGCTAGACTTTATTAAAACCTAAAACACTGCTCTGCAAAGACACTGCTAAGAGAAGGAAAAGATAAGCCACAGACTGGGAGAAAATATTTTCAAAATATGAATCTGATAAAGGACTTGTATTCCAGAATACATAAAAACTTAAAATTTGACAAATAAGGAAAACAACCCAATTTAAAAATGGACAAAGTGTCTGAATAGCCACCTCACCCAAGTTGATTTACAGACATATGTGTATGACAAAATGCTCAAAATCATATGGCATTAAGAAATTGCAAATTAATATTTGCAAACGACATATCAGATAAAGGGATAGTATCCAAAATCTATATAGAGCTTATCAAACTCAACACCCAAAGAAAAAATAATCCAGTCAAGATCCAGAGTGGTGCAACCACTCTGGAAAAACCACTCTGGAAAACAGCATGGAGGGTCCTCAAAATGTTGAAAATAGAGCTACCCTATGACTCCACAATTGCACTACTGGGTATTTACCCTAAAGATGTAAACGTAGTGATCCGAAGGGGCACGTGCACCCGAATGTTTATAGCAGCAATGTCCACAATAGCCAAACTATGGAAAGAACCTAGATGTCCATCAACAGATGAATGGATAAAGAAGATGTGGTATATATACACAGTGGAATTGCAGCCATCAAAAGAAGTGAAATCTTGCCATTTGTGACGACGTGGATGGAACTAGAGGGTATCATGCTTAGCGAAATAAGTCAATCGGAGAAAGACAACTATCATATGATCTCCCTGATATGAGGAAGTGGAGATGCAATGTTGGGGTTTGGGGGGTAGGAGAAGAATAAATGAAACAACATGGGATCAGGAGGGAGACAAACCATAAGAGACTTAATCTCACAAAACAAACTGAGGGTGGCTAAGGGGAGGGGGGTAGGGAGAGGGTGGCAGGGTTATGGACATTGGGGAGAGTATGTGCTATATTGAGTGCTGTGAAGTGTGTAAACCCAGCGATTCACAGACCTGTACCCCTGAGGCTAATAATACATTATATGTTTATTTAAAAAGAAAAAAGTAAGAAAGAAAGAAAGAAAGAGAAAACGAACAAATTAAAGCAACAATGAGATTCCTCTGCAAACCTATTGGAATGGTTAAAATCCCAAAACACTGACATCCACAAATGCTGGAGAGGATGTGGAGCTACAGAAACACTCTGTCTTTGCTGGTGGGAATGCATAACGGTGTGGTCCTTGGGAAAACAGTTTGGTGGTTTCTTATTAAATGAAACATATTCTTACCATACGATTCAGCAGACATGCTCCTTGGTATTTACCCAAATGAGCTGAAAACTTATGTCCATACAAAAAAACCTATGCGTGGGTGTATACAGCAACTTTATTCATAATTGCCCTAAGCTAGAAGCAACCAAGATGCCCTTCAAATGATGAATGGATATATGAACAGTGGTATATCCAGAAAATGAACTACTATGCAGTGCTAAAAAGAAATGAGCTATTGAGCCATGAAGAGACATAGAGGAAATTTAAATTTATATTACTAAGTGAAAGAAGCCAATGTGAAAAGGCTACATACTGTGTGATTCCAACATGATATTCTGGAAAGGGCAAAACTGTGGAGGCAATAGAAAGACTAGTGATTGCCAGTGTGAGAAGGGAGGGGTGGAAAGGAGGAATGGGGGAACACCATGAATTTTTAAGGCAGTGAAATTATTCCGTGTGATACATAATGGTGGGCATATGATAACACCCATTTGTTAAAATCCATAGAACTGTACAACTAAAAGGGTGAATCCCCAGATAAACTGTGGACTTGAGTTAATAACAATGTATCTATATTGGTTCATCAGTTGTAGCGAATGTACAAAGCTAATGCAAGATATGAATAATAGGGGAAACCACAAGGCTCAAGAGGGGAGTTATATGGGAACTCTCTGTACCATCTGCTCAATTCTCTTACCTCAAGACCTCTTACAGAGATCTAAATTCTCTTATAGAAAATTTAAAACTTCTCAAAAAAATTAGTCTATCAATTTAAATTTTAAATTTAAAAAATTTAAATTTTTTAAAACGTCAGTGTAAGTAGACTTGCTCTACGGCAATACAGGCAGCTTAGCACTAATGTCCTACACTGGTCCTGTCTGTGCATTCCCTCAGGTACCTTCCAACCTCTGGGACACTTGAGTTTGTAACCCCTGTATAGCTGTCTCCTTCCCCTGAAACTCCTGGACTGCACAGAACGTGTCTGAAAAACACTGACCCAGCCTTTCCTTGGTCATTGCTCTGGCTCAGTCCCGAACCTGTTGTGTGTTTCACGCATTAATAAGGTCTCTTCCCAATGATGAGGCTCAGAACCCCTGGCTATTTCCCCAGCCACTTTTCCAGATCTCTTGCATGTTTCCTTACTGATAGAAATATCCTGTCCAACAAATAGGAAGCTCCAACTTTAAGTTTTCTTTAGTTTCAAAGATAATGCATTGTGAGCATGTGTGTGTGTGTGTGTGTGTGTGTGTGTGTGTGTGTGTAAAGGCCCAGTACACACACTCCAGGACTATAAGGTGGAAATAGACTATGCCTTCCAAGTAAAGTTCAGAACCCTGAATTTCAAAGGTGTGTATCAGATTACCCATGGGAGCTTTTCTCAAAATCTTGCTCCCAGAGCACTACCCCAAGCCCCTTCACTGACTGCTGGCAGGAAGGTCTTTGGAGAGATGGCCCAGATAGGCCTTGGAGTGCTGTTCAACCCCAGTGGCAGCCAGTGCTCTGGCTGTCTTCTAACCCTCTGAGATAACCAAGTGTTCTGAATGGTGTTTGCTAAGACACCTCAAATGCAGGTGGTTGGCACCCCTAAACTCCCTCCACGCAGCAGTTTGGATACCCAAAATTGTAGTCAGAAAGTTTGCAATAGGTAAGAGGAAAAGCTCCCTGCTAGAGCCTGAAAAGGCAAAGGTATAGGGGCTCCACCTCTGACAAAGAAATCACCTGTCACGTGCTTTATAATGCTGGCAGAAAAGAACTCACAGGACTCTAGCAGGAGTGAGACAGGAAGGACACGATGTCCCACGTCATCATGGCTTCTCAGACCTTCTCTGCCAACACCCAGCAGTGGAGGATGAGTTGTCAGTGTCCTTAAATTCCCCTGAGGAGCCAGCTTTAGCTCTCTTCTCTTATTTCTTTTTATTTCTCTTTTCTTCTCCTGGGCCTTGTAGGCCAAGCACCGAGCAAATGTGCAACATAAATCATTGTCCCCATTTTACAGATGAGAACACTGAGAGGTCAACTGACTTGCTCAGGGTCTCCCAGCTAATCAGTGGTAAGGCAGGGTTGGAACCCAGGCCTGTCAGTCTCCAGCTACTTGCTCACTCCTCACCTCAATGACTGCCCTTGAGAGGCACATGTATTTTCTGTTGCTTAATAAGAGGAGGCATTTTCCAGCCCATATTCTGTGCTATTCTGTATAACCACGCTTTCTTTGTATTGTGCCACATGCCAGGTCCTCCTGCTTGGGCCTTCTGCTCTTTCCATGTGTCCACAGCCTAATTTTCTCAAGGGGCCAGGATTCTCAAAAAGTAAATCTACCCTTGCCTACAGAGCCAACCTCTGATTGGAAAACCAGCCCTCGTGCTACTTGCCCCCACCATTTCTGCCAAGAAGCCCTGATTTCCACCCCCCTCATTTAACTAACTGAGGCCCAGAAAGGAAAAGGGATGTTTCTCTGGCTGTCATTGATAATGCAAAGAGCTACAGCTTAGTCCTGAACTTCAGGCTCCAGGCTGAGCGGTGGTGCTGCCTTTCATCCTACTTTCCCTCCCCCCACCCCCTCCCTGCCTCTTCTCCTCTCTTGGCTTCACTCCTGCACTCTATTCTTCCCCATTCCTTTCTCCCACTTTCTTGCTCTGCTCATCTTTATCCCCAACTTCCATTGCCCTCCTCCCTCTTCTTTTTTCCTTTCCCTTCTCCCTAGACCTTTTGTCCCTCTCCCATGCTCTCCATTAGCCAAGGCTGCCTCTCCATATTGCTTTTCCATTTGTCCCCTCTGCCACCAGCCTTTACCTGCCAGCTTCTGTGAAGGAGTGCCCACCATGGAAAAGGCTAAGAACCAGCCACTGGGCAGGGCCTTCTAGAATCTTCCTGAGGAACCAAGAATCATGCTCCCCTCCTAGCACCGACCTGTGAGAGAAGTAGTGTCATTCCTGAACATGCCTTAGATATTTCAGGTGAAAGAGAGCCTTAGCCCCAAAGCTCTGCGCAGTGGATTTCAGAGGGGTGCATCACATCACCATGGGTTACCTGCAAGGAGTTCCCTCGGTTTAGACTTCCACAAAGGATGTCTGAAACAAATCATCATTTTAGTTCTTTCAAGCAGCATGCTCTTGTGCAAGACAGTCCCACACACCCCCTTGCGGATTTCCTCGACTCATCTTTGAGATGCATCAAGATCCCTCTGCAGGGACACCACAAACAGACAAATGTGCCAGGGAATGGAAGAGCTGCAGGGGCAAGAGAGCCAGAGTCTGCTGGCTGTCCTCCCCCCACCTCCAGAGCGCCTGCTCCAGATGGACTCGCTGCAAGCCTGGGGCTTGTCCTCTGCTCCTCAGGTTCTGGAAGAAACTTCCTCAGGGATGCCCAGGGCCTGCGGACCAATCACAGTAAATTCCCAGCACTCTGACTGGCAACCCAGGAGACCTATTATTAATACTACCTATTAATCCTTATTAAGAAAAAGATAGTTAATTCTGATGGCTGGTGTGTTCTTTCTCCAGAAGGCATGTCAACATGAGAAATGAATGCACTATGCAAGGCTGGTTGGTCAGGAAAGAGGAAAAAAAATAATCTGTGGTGGGATCCCGAGGGTCAGAAACTGAGCTGTGGCAGCCAGGGGCACTCGAGTAGCTTCAAGACTGGAAGAGTCAACTCCCTTAGGACCCCCAAGCCTTCATGGTGTGCCGTCCTATTGCACAGTCGTGGCAAGATACTGGGCAACTGGGCTCGGGCAGAGGGTGTTGAACACCCCCATCTTTCCACGGTGTGATCATGATACCTTGATGCCCTGTCCATATCCATCTCCACCCCTCTGCCATCCACTGCCAACCCTTAATAGTTTGTACCCATAGACCTCCCTGGATTTTTAAATAAAGGAGCCTCTGGGGACCCACTGGGAATCCATTGAGTTAATGAGCCATTTGAGTGCCTGCGACCTGATTTTGCAAGACTTGCTACAGTTTCCACACTGACTTTGGCCTGGCATAATCCAAGCTCCTATAGAATGGAAAGCTCTTTCTCCTTCCTTCCTGGAGGCCTGCACCAGAAACCATTCAGGAGTCCTGATCATTGGCCACTGTTCTCCAAGGAAAAGCGTGCAGAGCCTGCCACCTTGTGGCTGCCTCTGGTTCTACAGCACCCCAACCAGAAGCACAGATGCTCCTCTCTCCCCACCACCCAGTGGAGTCTCTGGGATGCAGGGAAATAGGCGTGAGGGTGGCTCGGATTCGCAGGCCCTGATATCTCTTTCCATGCGTTTGACCCAGTCTCGAACCTATGGAGGCAGGCCCAGGGAAAGAGGTCCAGCAGCTAGCTGAGTTGGGAGAGAGTAGAAGGCTAGAGTGAGGGAAAGTGTTGTATTTATGGGTGAGGCAGCAGGTGGTCCGGCCTGTGGAGCACCTCAAACTGTTGGTTCAGGCTAGGCAAAGCTAGCCCCCCTGTCCAACCCCAACCCACCTCGCAGCCTGAGTGTCCCCATCTGTAAAGGAAGTTTCTGACCAGGTGACCTTTCAGGTCTCTTCCAGCTCTGATATGGTGCCTAGACAGGACCATCCCAAAGCAAAGGAGAGAATCCCAGCCTGTCACTGGCACCTGGGACAGCATTGGCCTCTTCACCTCCCAAGCGGCAGTGTTGGGTTCTGCTGTTTGCAAGCAGGAATCCAAGGCAAGGCGCACCCATCAGGCAGCCTGAATGAATCAGATGCCTGCGCCATTGGGTCTGATTCATCACTCAGGGGCAGGGGCTGGTCAGTTAGGGTGGCAAGGGGTGAGCTATGCATCTCCAGCCGAGTCCAGTTGATAAAGTGTCATGGCTGAGAGCACGGATCCTGACCCCTCACAGAATCATGGGTCAGATTCAGATTCTGCCCTTAGCCAGCTGGTAAGGAATTTCTTTAACCTCCCTAAGCCTCCATTCTCTCACTTGTGTAATGGGGAAAATGAGGCTCTTGGCAGGAGAAAATGGCATGATGTGTGCAGAGCACTTTCCAAGACTTGGTGAGTAGACAGCGTCTATAAATGCCATCTGTTCTGTGAGCGTGTGCTGTTCTTCCAAGTTCAGGGAAGAATGACCCCAAAGGCAATTGAGACATCATCCCGGCTGCCTCCATTTCAAAAGTGGTGGGCATTGCCTTGCTTTCAACAGAGCAGATAGCCTCTATCCAAGTTGCTGGGCAGGGCCTCCCTGCAGAACCATGAAGGCATGACCCCAGCCCTGCAGAGCCCAGCAGGGCCTTTGCTCAGTGAATCTAGAAGACGGGACCATCATGCCAGTGAGTTCAGAAGGCAGAACAATGGACCAGAGAGGATAATTTTCAAGCCTTAAGAGCTCATGGAGTTTGCATTGCTAGGTTTCATATCTGCTTGGGACCTCACAGCTCTTCCTTCTGTCTTCTTCCTCCCTTGTGGAATGGAGATGTCTAACTTATGCCTGTCCACCACTGTGTTTTAGAAGCACATCACATGTCTGTTTTCCCAGCTGGTGAGTTCCACCTCAGGAGGATATGACTTCCAGTCTCACCCATATCAGATTTAGATGGGACTTTGGACTTTGGAGTTGATGCTGGACAAGTTAAGGCTTTGGGGGCTGGTGAGATGGAAGGAATGTATTTTGCACATGAGAAGGACATGAATTTTCCAGGAGTGGAAGGAGAGGGCAGGTTAGTATGTGATGGACTTAATGTGTCCTCTAAAAATTGATTTGTTGAAACCTAATCCCACATATGATGATATTTGGAGGTAGGTCTTTAAATCACAAGGATGGGGCCCTCATGAAGGAGATTAGCACCTTCATAAGAGGCAGAGAGCTAGCTCACTCTCTTTCTGCCTGTGAGAACACAGGAAGAGTTTGGCGATCTGCTGGAAGAGGACCGGCCTGAGAACATGATCATGCAGTACCCTGACCTCAGACTCCCAACCTCTAGAACTTTGAGAAGCGAATTCCAGTTGTGTGAGACACAGGTCTAGGATGTTTTGTGACAGCAGCCTGAGTTGACCACGACACTGTCCATGACACGGGATTCCTGGCTCCTCTCGTAGTCAGCTTAGGCTGCCATAACAAAATACCATAGACAAGCTGTCTTAAACAATAGGAACGTATTTATATCTCACAGTTCTAGAAGCGGGAATTCCCAGATCAAGGTCCAACAAATTCAATTGTTGACAAGGACCCTCTTCCTGGCTTACGGACAGTACATTCTTGCTGTGTTCTCACATGGTAATGAACTCTGATCTCACTTCCTCTTCTTGTAAGAGCACCAGTCCCCTCAAAGTCACCCACCCCCATGACCTCATCAAGCCCAATTACCTCCCAAAGTCTTCCACTCCAAATATATCACACTGGGGTTTAGGGCTTCAACAGATGAATTTGGGGAGACACATGCATTCAACCCATACATCTCCTAATATAAACCTAAATTTCTTGTCTGTAAACCTCCTCCCATTCCTTTTCCTTTTGTCATTTTTTTCTTTTGCAGTGATGTGAACACCAGGAAAATCTTGCCCTCGCCTCACCCCATCCCACAGAGTTGGGGGCACAACAGCACCAGCGCCTCCCTGGAAAGCAGGTCTGTCTTCTCCTCCTCTGATGCCTGTGACAGTCCCTGCTATGCGTGGGATGAGTCAAAATTGCCAGTTCTCTTCTCCCACATCCCGAGGAGCCCCTTGTGTGGTAACCACACAAACAGAGCTCAGGGCTGGTCTACCCCGGTACCCTATGGAGTCTCTCATAGATGCTGAGTGCCAAAGCTGGAGTATTTTCTCCCAGAGGTCTTGGTGGCTCCATGCAGGCAGACTTGCTTCAAGTCCCCTTGTAAAGAGATGTACCCAGGGCCATTAAAGGAAAGAATTGCTGGCTCACAGGTCTTTCCAGTCCCACCACAGTGTCCCCAGGCAGGGAAGGACAGAGAGTTGACAAGACTAGCCTCAGGCCCTGTGCACTGTTCACTGCAGACTGAACAAAGCTGACAAGACCTCTCCCCAGCAGTGCTCTTTGTGCCCTCTAACTAGAAGGCTTGAGCACCCCTCTTCACCTACATACCCCCCAAACTGTCCGAGGGTGAGGTCCAGCCACACTCCTCCTGGAGCCCAGACAGAAGCTATACCCCCGCCGGCCTCGCGGGACCACTTCTGGATTGCAGCTGGATGCCAACACAATTACTTGTGATCGTGAACAGCCCTTTATTATGTCCTGTCCTCACTGCCTTCTAAGAGAGTGGATACTGTCACTTGCTGGGTGGAGTGACAGGATGTGGGTTATGCTTGGCGAGTCAGGAGGGAACTGCTTTGAATTTTCTATAGGGACAATTTGTTGGATGGGAAAATAAGAGGGAGGAAAGCACAAACATTCTTCCTTTTTCTAAGGGGATTTCTTGGAACTTCCACACTTCTCATAAATCTCATTGGTTGGAACCTGATCACCTGACCACACATAGCTGCAAAGGAGGCTGGGAAATGTAGTATTTTTTTTCAGCCATGGTAACATACTCAGCTAAATACGTTTTTATGAAGAGAGGAGAGAATAGTTATCTGTCCCAGGAGCAACTAACGAAGCCATGGTAGAGTAAGGGTACACATAGGGGAGACGTCCTAAAGGATGTGCCATCTAAGTTGGGTGCTGAAGGAGACAGTCAAGCCCCAGGTGGATCAGACTTGGTGGAGGCAGGGGTTGGGAGGGATGGGGAAGGTGCTCAGACAAAGCACATTCAGCCATGCAAAAGTCTTGAAGTAGAACAGTCCAGGGAAAGGAAACAGCTAAAGCAAAGGTCCTGAGGCCAGAAGGAACTCATGTTACTGAGTAACAGAATAACAGAAAGAAGGGCAGGGTGGCCAGAACACAGTATGCAAGGGGCCAGATCACACAAGAAGAGAGTCTGAGTTTCATTCCAAGAGTGATGTGAGAAGCCACTAATGGGTTTAAGGGTTAGGGTTAGGGGAGCACATGACACGTTTGCACATGAAGGAATTGCTGTGGCTTCTGCCCAGATACAGTGGAGGGATGAGGAGGCAGACTGCCATCCCACGACCTCCTGGGTGAGATCAGGTCACTGATCTACGCAAAGCACTTTGGAAAGGTAAGCGTGGGGTCCAAATGTAAGTCGCAGTGATGCGTGACTTGTGGTTGTCCTCAGCATCTCTGAGAGGCCAGCGTCATCCATCCCTCTCACCGGGGACAGCCAGACGGACTCCGACATCCTGGCATTCATCAAGGCCAGACAGAGCATTCTCCAGAAGAAATGTAAGTGCACCTTCCTCCACAGCTCTGCTCACCAGCCCTCGGGAATGGAGGAGGAAGGCCAGAGCAAAGAGTGGGCTGAGAAGGAAGTAGGAAGCTTCCTGCCTATTCCTGAAACCACAGGACTGACCCTGTGATCACCTCACATGTGCCTGGCCTCTGCTTCCTCCAGGAAAAAGTTCCAGGAGGCGACATCACAAACACCAGGACAGACCCAAGGGGGCAGCAAGCCCAGGCCCTCCCACTCTTCCTGGCAAAGCCTCCGGCCCTCTTCCAGATCTTCAGCTCCTTGTGTTCTCTGTTCCCAAAGCCATTCACCTCTGTTTAGCCTTTTCCATACAAGAGGCTGAGTGATGGTTTGATAACTTGAATCCCCACCTAGAAATATCACCCTCCTATTGGAGCCTGGTTCTTACCAGTGAGTTGTAGACGTAATCACCATCTGAAGGCTCAGGCCTGAGGACACCTGTAACAGTTAAGGAAGAAATACCGGTGGCGTGTCAGACAACAGGAAGAGAAAGAAAAGGTCCTCCCTGGCCTTTGTCACCTCCTCCCCCACCCCCCCATCTTCCTCTTGGCAGCTGCCCCCCCGACTGTGGACAGGCCTTCTCTTCTCCAGCCTCCCCTCTCCCTAGAGACCCCCAGGGATAAGACCCAAGACCCCTTACCCGAGCCCTACTTTTAACCTCGTCCCAGTAGTAAGCCAAAAGCTACCAGATGGGCCAAGCATTGCTTTCCTGTGCCAACACTCTGATGGATGAAATGGCAGACTTGGATCATAATCAGGACTGACACCTGCCCCGAGAGGCCCACAGTCAGTTTCACGGCCAACTCTCTGCAGTTTAGACCCTAGGAGATCTGCACATGGACGGAGCATCACAAGCAAAGGATGGCCATGCCACGTCATCCTTCCAGCAGCAAGCAGGCACCCTCACTGAAATGCCAGCCTGCCCACTGTTCTCTCTCTACCACTGGGATCAGCTTCTCTGTGGTGGGGTTCCTCTGACACCTGAGATAGGCTGGCTCTGCCACCAACCCCCTTACACCATAGCTTGCCTTCTCTCCTCCATTTCCTTGTTGAAAAAAGAAAGGACATCAACAAATACGTAAGATTGTTTGAGGTGCTGAGAGAGAGAGCAGGAGACAGCTCACAGGCTTGTGGGCAAGGGCAAGGGGCTTGGCTTCTATTCCAGGTGTTCTGAGAGCTCCCTGAAGAATTTAAGCCATGGCGTGATGTGGTCTGACTGGAGCTTTGGCAGGCTCACTCCAGCCACTGTATACAGCAGAGACCGTAGAGGCCCAGGAATAGCAGTTTCCAGATCCTGGGAGGTCCAGGCAAGGCGTGAGGGCAGCTTGACCCCAGCAGCAGGTCGGCCATGAGTGTGAATGAAGGAGAGGAGAGCCAGGAGGGCCGGTGGGCAGCTGCTCTGAGCAACTAACAGAACAGCAATGTCAACTGACAGAAAGGCAGGCAAGGGTGGACGCCAGAGGGAAGTTGCTGGGGCATTCAGAGTTCCAGTTGGCCCATTCAAAGTTTCAGAAGCCCTCTGAGACCCCACAGGAGGTAAGTAGGCCTCTGAACACGAGTCTGGGTGGAGTATTGCGCCACATCCTGAGTGAAATCCCTGTGGAAGAGAGAAATAGGGTTATTCTAATGTCTAGCTCAGACCACTGGGCAATCTGATGTTTGGAGGTGAGCGGGAAGATCCAGTGAGCATGGCCTCAGGCAGGCCCAAGGTTGTTGTTGAGAAAAGAAAGGAGCCTGAGTGGAGATGGGGAATGGGGCCAGCTGTCCCAGGGGCTGAGCTGGGAGGAGGAGCAGCCCGGAGCTGGGGCCAAGGAGAAGCAGTGGTTGTGCAGCCGTGTTCTCGCGCTGAGAGGAATGGGCCAGCGGGAGAAAGGAGGTGGGTGAAGTGGGAACAAGGACCAGATCTACAGGGGAAACTCTTCTGGGAAGTAGAGGGCGTGGCAGCCGGGACTTAAGTGGAGCTGCGGTTGGCATTAGGAGCTGGGAGGCTCCTCTTGCCTGGAGAAAATGCGTAGACATCAACCATCATTCATTCCCTCAGGAAGCCAACATGTAGCAACATTGTTAAGTTATGTTTACCAAGCTTTTGCCTGGATGATAAAGACGCCCTTTCCAGCCCTCTCCCAGAAGGAAAGGCATTAACTCAAGGCCTATGTGAGGATGGGGTCCTGCTACGTACACAGTGCCCAGATGGTACAGAAAGCTGGGCTGAAAGGCAGAGCCCTCTTCATGTACTGAGCCAAGAGTCCAAACCCTCTTTTGGCAGATGGGAAAACTGAGGCACACAGCAGTTGCCTGGCAGAGCCAGGACAACCCCCGGGCCACACTGTCTTGAAAAGCCGCTCTGCGGCCGCCTGGTGTCAGTCTCTTGGCCCCCACCATCCCCGCAGCTGGGGAGCTTTGTTCTCCAAACAAATAGTCGCCTGGAAGTAATCCATCAAAACAAAAGTTCAAGGGTTCAATTTTTATTCTTAAGGGAAAAAAAATAAATAAGTGACCATGAGGCTGCAAAGGAAGTTGAAGAAGGGTGACGGGGGATCCCCGTTCCGCCAGGTCAGGGCCAAAGGGCCAGCAGGTGCGGCCTCACCGCCCAGCGGCAGATGGCCAGGACCCAACAGGCAGCACTTTCCATGCAGCCCCCTTATCAGGCCTCCCCGTCAGGCAAACATGCAGACCGGCCCCAGGCACCTTCCCCAGCCAAAGCAAACACTTCCCTCTCCCCTGCCCTGGGCTCCCTCTGCTCTTAATTTAGCGGCGCTGTCTGTCTGGGCTTCTTCAGCAGTGCTCATTATGGGGAATTTGTGACTATCAGCCTGGGAGCAGGAGCCCAGAAAAGGTGATTTAACGTACGCCTCGCCCGCCGGCTCTCGCACTCCACCAAGGGCCAGGATGAATCTAGTTGATTTAGGATTCATGGAAAAGCTGTGGAACGTTTAAATCCCTGCCAGGGGCACGTGTGGACAGGTATATATCCCCCCTATGGGGCGTTTGTCATCCATGGTGTCAAATCTGCTGTTTCTAACTGCCGAGCACGGCTTTAAAATCTGAGAAAATGAGATTAACCCCTTTCTAGAGTGCTTAAAAAAAAAAAACTTCCTTAATCCCTGCAAAACGTTTGGAACTTTTTGCATATGGACAGGAACCTTGGTGTGACCCCCATGACCACTGTGCCCTTTTCTCTAGCTGGTGCCAGGAAGAGGCTCTGCCAAAGACCTCAGAGCCTCCTGCCCCCTCCCCCAACTCCTCCATCCCCAGCCAGAGAAACCCTCCAGCTCTCCTCTGTGCTGGATCCATCCCAGTGAAATGGAGAGAACCTAGAACTGGGTGAGGGAGGAGGCCCAAAGGCAGGACTCCTTGAAGCCCTCAGCCCTGTGTGACCTTGGGCACATCACCTCCCCCGGCCCCCTTGCACATCTATCAAGTTCAGATTCTGCCTCCATCTGCGTTGGCCAGCCCCTCCTGAGATAACGTCCATAAAAGTCCCCTCTACGCAGCCAAGCACCAGGGAGCCGTTAGTGGGGAAACTGGCCTTGGTGGTAAGAACTGGCCCCACACGGTAAGGGATGATTTCCTGTCCGTGGTTTCTCTGCGGCAATACCCTCCAGTCTGGGAACCTACAGTCAAGAAACCCCAGCACAGTCTGACAGCTCCACCACTTCCCGGGGCTCATCAAATCAAGAAAGGGCACCTTTTATCTGGGGTGGAGGTCTGTGTCTGAGGGGCCCTCCGAGCCCTGCTCTGTGGCGCTCCACCCCAGCCCCGCCCCTGCCCCAGTCACCACTGCAGGCCAGTGTCTGGCCGGGAGCTGGCTCAGACCCTAGGCCCCTTTCCATTGGCAGCGCTGACGCATCCTGGCCCAGGCTGCACGTGGCCAGACCCACGTGCCTGCTGAGCCCCAGTACCTGCCCTCACCATCCTTGGACTAGAGAGCCAAAGACAGTGGGCTTCAGCCCTGGCTCCTCATGGGTACTAACTGTCCCCCACCCACCCCTGCCCCATGCCCTGGGCATGGGTTTCCAATGTGCAGCAGAGCTGGGAACCATGGGTCCAGAGTGCCTGGAACGCATCCCTTCAGATGCCCTGGGGTGCCTGGTCTTCCTTCCTGCCCTAAGATTTAGTAAGAACAACGAGGGATGTCTGAAAGCTAAGGACCAGCTCTATTTCATTAAACAGCCTGGGATCTTGCACTCAGAATTAGATCTGAAAGACCAAGAGCTCACTGCCTTGACTTGTTTTCAACCTCTTCCTCCCCATCACCTGCCACATTCAGTGTGTCACTGAGAATGACCTGGTCGTCCTCTGCAATGTCAGACAGATCGTGCCCGCCCTATACTCCCTGCCCCTGGCCGCCCCCAGGCCAGGTCCCTGTGGGCACACTCAGATGGCCGCTGCCTTCAAGCTCTCTGCCCACTGCAATTGTTTGAAACACTCTCTTCCCAAGCCCTCTGGCCTATTAAGATAGCCAAACTTTAAACAAATTAACTGCTTGTCACTCACACCATTTCTTCTCACGTGTTAATATGCCAGGACATCTAGGGGTTTTGTTAAAAGGTAGGTCCTGGTCCAGTAAGTCTGGGCTGGGGGCCGAGATTCCGCACTTCTTAACAAACTTCCTGGGGATGCCAGTGCTGCTGATGGACATGTTGAGAAGCAAGGAGCCATGCTAGCTAGCTTGCTTCTTCCGGGGACCTCACCTGCTCTGTCAATCTGGATACTCGAAAGGAGGCCCAGAGAATGAACATGATTTGCCCAGCCACACCACGGGCTGGGGACTGTCCTGGCTACAATTCAGGGGCCCTGGCTCTTAGCCCAGAGAACCCTTCTCCTTGTCCAGCTGTGTGGTGAGAAAGAGCCACCCTGAATAAAATGAGCATCAGGAGCCAAAAGCAAAAAGAGACTCTTTTGGAGAATCGAGCAGGGGTGTCTGTGAAAACTATGGGCTTAGACAAGGAGTACTGGTCCTGGCTCAGAGAAATTAAGCTTTTGCAGAGGACAAAGGAGGTGTCATCCTGCAGAGCTGGGGCATAAAGACAGCCCCTGGGAGTCGGGGCACTGGGAGGCACACCACCCCAGAGCCGAGGGAAGTGACCTACAGCCTCCTCCCCGTGCTCCTTGCCCTTCCATCCGCAGAGAAACTGGTGCCCCGATACACATCCTAACCGAGAACATCCCGTCTTCTTTCAGGTTTCCAGTAGGTGTCCAGCTGCAGGAACGGAGTACGGATGAAGAAAGGCGCCTTTTCTCACTCAGCCTGGCTTCAGATGTGATCTGCGGGCTGCTGAGAGCTTCTAGTGATTTTGGCTCCAATAGAAGGGGCTGTGTTTCCTTAAAGATGTTGTCCTGGAGGCCGCCAGTGAGCCTGGGGCTAGGACTTAGGGTGCTGTCCTTGCTGTGGGTTCTGGAGATAGTGCCAGGATGCTAGGGGTGGGACAGGGGCTTCTACTCACTCTTGTAGTGATGCTTCCCACGGTTGATTATAAACAGTACATTATGAAATAGTAGACATTATGAAATAGTACCATCAGAACGTAGTGGCAGGGGAAGCTCATGCTGGTAGAATAGCAGAGAAAGCTACCTACCAGCCAGCTGTATGAGCCCAGGAATGGCTAGGGCAAGCCAGGTAGCAGAATACAACACAGAAGAATACAAAGCATCTTGATGACCAGTCCTGATCTCCCAAACCAAACTTCTACCATCACCCTCATGGCCCGGGTGACCATAGGCAGTGCCTGAAACAGCCGTATCTCCAGAGAGCCACCCAGTAGGGTCCAAGGACATCACTGCACCCCGAGAGCAGGAGACGGCTCCCAAGAGCTCTGCAGAGAGCTTGAGAAGGGGTGGTATGGGCACCTAGGGCCTCACACCCTCACCCAGCCACTTGGGGCTCTGTAGGATTTGGGCTGAAACCTCCCACTCCCACCAGGGAAACAGAGCTGCTGGGGGCTTGCCTCTGTGAGCCTTTCCAACACTCCAGGGCCTGGCTGCAGGATACAAGGGGCCCTTGGAGAACCGCCGCCTGGCCTGCATCTGGACAGCAGCAGCAAGGTCCCAGGTCAGCTGTAGGTGGGGAGGGGTGTGGAGTCGGGAGAGGAATGGCACCTGCGATGAAGCTAAGTGAATAAAAGTGTTCGTCTACCACCCCCACTGTCTCTGTCTTGTGAATACAAGACCTACCACCCCGGAGAGAGTGCTGAGAGAAAATAAATATAAGTGGCTTATTTTCTCCCCTTGCCCAGACTGGGTAAAAGGATCATGCAGGAGAAGCTGATGATGACAGTTCAGAGCCAGGCCGCCCATAGAGCCCCTCTAACCCATACCCTCATTGATAATATTAGAAACCTGAAACAGAGTGGAGGGGCTGGCTTCTAAGAGCTAGTTAGCGGCAAGTGTCCCCTCTTTGGGGGGCTTTCCCTGACCCCCTGACAGGAGCCACCACCGTTTCTCTGTTTCATTTTGCCCATCACTACGTGACATATCATCTTTCTCTATTTGCTTATTTCTTTATGGCCTGCCACCTTCCCCCATCCCCCCAAGACTAAATGCTCCATGACAACAGGGACCTGTGTGTCTTGCTCATTGCCATGTGCCCAGCACAAGCTGGAACCAAATAAATACTCCTTCAATTAATGAGCAGCAGAGTCGGAGCCCAGACCTCCTATTTCTCAGGCTCACATCTGTCCCATGCCTTTAGCTCTGCGACCAAGGCCCATTGAGGCAGAGTCCAATCTCCCTGGTCAACTTCCAGCCCTCATGGTTCTGTGGCACATAGTAAGTCCTCCATAAAGCCTATAGAAGCCTATAGAGCCCTTGCAGCATGATCCTCGAATCCTCCCCGAAGCCACAGGGCAGACACGTAGCAAACACACACACTCTCAAGAGTGCAGCGAGCAGCATGGTGTTGGCCAGAGCCCCGCAGAGACAGCCTCAGTGTACCTAGCACACCTGAGGGCCTGCCACCCTCTAGAGCTGGTTAGAGTCTATTGACTTTAGATCTCCTGCTGAGAACTTATCTCCAGGATCCAAAGGCCTTATTGACAGAGATGTGTGGTATGGCCCCACGCAGGGTGTGAACCCACAAAGACAAGGGAGGAAATGAAGAAGAGAGAAAAACAGACAGCTGGGCCATGGCGTCCTGCGGGGAGTCATATACAAAGCATATGCAGCCCCTAGAGAGGGAGCTTCTCTCCAAATTTCCCCTCCTGATGGAGGCTGGCCCTTGGACATGGACACAGGCGTGGCCATAGTGCATCTTCGCCAAAATTCACTGGCCTCTGAAAGGGGAGAAATGGATGCAAGGCTCTGGAAAGACTGTCCAGCAAGCCTGAGTTCACCCCAGGCCAAACTGTGGAGCTTTCCAAACCATCTTCTGGAAAGCAGCCTGGCCAGTGACTCTAGCCCTGTCCCTACTAGAATTCAATTTGCTCTGCTGTTCACTTAATAGGGGATGTGAGGAGGAAGGCGGCTATGATGCTAGGAGGAGGGCTTGCCCAGATCTTACTAAAAGGGATTTTTAGAAGGTAGATAGAGAAACTGGGGTAGATCGAATAGCCAGTTTTAAGGCTTTACCCCCTATAATAAAATTACACATTCAAAGCTTCGCCATGGCCTCACGGCAGCAGGGTCTACTTCCTACCCCTTAAATCTGGGCTTGGTCCTGTGACTTGCCTTGGTCCATGGGATGTTAGCAGACATGCATGATTCAAGTCTTGAGTGCTCAGGCTTGCCTCTCTGCACTCCAGGGATCTGCCTTGAGAAGAACATGCCCGGAATAGGTGCTGCCCCTTCAGCTTCCATCCCAGAACATTTGGAGAGCAGATCCGAGCCCAGCCTACATACTGGAGCCAAGCCCAGCTGACCCATAGCTTGGAGCAGGGCTTCCCGGCCAAGCCTAGCCCAGATGAGCTGAACCCCGGCTGACCCAAACACTCCACTATCAGGAGAATAAACACTTGTGACATAAGGCACTGAGACTTGGGGTGATATGTTATGGAGCATTAACTGTAGCAATGGCTAACAGACACAGATATTGAAAACCAGAATCGATATACGGCTAGACGCAGGACTTCTCAGAGTTCACTGTTTCTTTCCATGCTGCCTACTGAGAGTAAGGACTTGAGAGTTGCACTTGAGAGTAAGCTGTGTATAAAAAAGCAGGACATCACTTAATGGCCATGATAGAGCAACAGGGACCTGACTTACCCTCCTGCTTGAAATAACTTAAGACTAGACAAAATGTATAAAACAATGGAAAAAGGCAGTTACAGGACACGGACCCCAAGGGAAGGGAAACAAGTGAGATAGGTGAGCCCAAGATGGTGGAACTTAGCGGCCCACAGGGCTTGGGCCTCAGTCCAGGAAACGGCCACCAGGGGGCGCCTAGTAGTTTCCTGAGTTGAGGAACTGGTACCAGGGGTCCAGGGAGGCGAAGGTGGCTTCCATTGGCAAGGTGAGGGGCAAGGGATGAGCGAGCCACAGAGAGTGAGAGAGCAGACTGACTCCGAAGATCCTCAGAGCTTACTCTCAGGTCTTCAGCTTACAGCTGGGCCGTGCATGTGGGGGAGGAAATCACTCAGTGCTGGGGAAAGAACCACCAGAAAGGAGCAAGTAGAAAAATTTCCAGAAATAACACAAGCTTGGGAATAGTTGGTGCTCCCAACAGCTGCCATGGAGAAACCTTCTCACAAAAGAGTCATTGAACAGAAATCCCATAAAGGTGCTGCCATGCACTTGGGACCAAATTAGCTGTAGATCAAAGCTCTTCCAGTCCTGCCTAATAAAATCAAAAAAGCAAGCCTCAAGAGAGGCAAACTGTTTTCAGTGAGTTTCCAAACAACACTCAAAAATATTTAAAGGAGGGACTCCTGCATGGCGCCATCAATTAAATATCTGACTCTTGGTTTTGGCTCAGGTCACGACCTCAGAGTTGTGAGATCAAGCCCCCACATCAGGCTCCACACTCAGTGAGGGGTCTGCTAAATTTTTTCTCTCCCTCTCACTCTGCTCCTCCCCATGCTCACTCCCTCTCTCAAACAAATAAATCTTTTTTAAAAAAGTAATTAAATGAATAAAAAATAATCTAACCCCTAGCAATGTACAAGTGACACCCAGTAAAAAAAAAAAAAAAAATTACCAAGCATTCATTGAGGCAGAAAGTACAGCCCATAGAAAAACCAGTCAGAAGAATTAGAAACAGCCCCATGAGTGACACAGATAATTGAATTAATAGACAGGGACTTTTTTTTTTTTAATGCAATGGGTATATGTTTAAACTATAGGGAGAAAGATGTACCTTGTAATTCCTTAAATGTAAACATGACTCAATCATCTGGTCATTCTTTTAACAAGGATGTGTCAGCCACTGTGCTAAATTCCAATGACTCAGAGGTGACCAGGACAGAGAAAGTGACAACCATCTTCGAAATTATGTTCTAATTAGGGAGACGGACAACAAATAAGCAAGGGAAACTGAGCTAAGAAAGAGTTGCAAAGGGATAGGGTGGGCCTGGGCTCAATGTCAAGGTGGGTCAGAGGTCAGAGTATGAGAGCCAGGGCGGGGTACCAAAAGGAAGGTGGGAGAGTCAGGCTCAGGACTAGAATGGTAGGTAAGGGGTTCAATGATGTGAAGAGGCCTGGGGCTGAGCTGTGGATTTGGAATGTGGAGCATGGCAAAGGGGGCCCTTTGGGGATCTGAGCCATCGAAGATTATGGAGGGAGACTATTTCATGATGTGTGTCCAGGGGTCTACCAGGGCAGCCAGGCAGAGGAGGTGTGGAAAGCTTGGCTGTGAATGTCGGAAGTTGAAAATATCCATATAAAATATGGGAGGAAAAACAGCATTTCTATCTCCAATGTGGCAAGTGGCCACTGACCACGGCCCCCAGTGCTTCTGTCAGGGCAAGGGAGGAAGTAGCAAACTTTTTTAGGGTTAACTGCTCTGTTTGGGTTTCGATGGCCAAGTGCTGGCGAGCAGGCCTAGGCCCGTTTTACGCACACTGAGGGGGAATTCAGAACAACCAGCAAGCAAAAAGCAGGTGAGGCATCCCTCCCTCTCACTTCACTCACTTCCTTGTCTTGAGAAAGCAGCCCTTCCCTAGAGCAGCCCTATACTGCCTGCACTCCATCCCCGGCATGAGATACTAGTGTCATGTCTCCTTGGAAGTATCTTTTGGGTTTGCCTTTTCCATGACTTTCCTTAGAACAAGGCAAGGAGGGACGCCTGGGTGGCTCAGTTGGGTAAGCAGCTGCCTTTGGCTCAGGTCATGATCCCAGCGTCCTGGGATCGAGTCCCACATCGGGCTCCTTGCTCGGCAGGGAGTCTGCTTCTCCCTCTGCCTCTGCCTGCCATTCTGTCTGCCTGTGTTCACGCTCTCTCTCTCTCTCTCTGACAAATAAATTAAAAAAAAAAAAAAAAAAGAAACAAGGCAAGGAGATGCCCTTGGCCATGCCTCAGAGTAGCCGACACTTTGAAGTATCTTGCCAGAAAGTTTCTAAATCTTCCAGTGCTGGGACCTGCCACGACCAACAGGGTCATCAACAAGGCCCATGTGGGCCTTGTTCCCTTTTCTTCAGGTTATGTTTTTTTAAGATTGGTCGATTGATTGATTGATTGATTGATTTGGCAGAGCACAAACAGGGGGAGAGGCAGTCAGAGGGAGAGGGAGAAGCAAGCTCCCCTCAGAGCAGGGAGCCCAGTGGGGGACTTGATTTCGGGACCCTGGGAATATGACTTGAGCTGAAGGCAGACGCTTAACCAACTGAGCCACCCAGGCGCCCCTTTTCAGATCATTCTTGCATGGGGTGGTTGACCAGATGCCCCAAGCTACTCTAGAATTCATGCCTATGGAGGTGTTCTGGGGTCCCTTAAGCAATCCTTCGTTCCAGGAGAACAGCCTGGTGAGCAGGTCATTCTACTGAGCGGTGCAGCATTCCGCTCATGACCCTGCTCAAGACCGGGCCACCAGAGTGGTGCTGACCCACTCACTTAAATGACTCTCACGTAGAACAAAGAATCTCCACATGCCCTCAATGGAAAAACCCAGAGCTGTAAGAACAGCTCCACAAACAAATCCATGAGTACCTGCTCTCTGCTCCATTCTGAATCTTCACCAATAAGTCATACCTCACATGGGACAATTTTAATCGAATTGCTTCTAGGAACAGGAGCAGGCCTGGCCTTTCCTGTACTCTCAATTCCTCCATTCACTATGTCTCTCGGGCCCTGGGGAGGCTCCGCTCCTCCCTGCAGCCAGGATGGGCCCTACCTTGGTCAACACTCCACGTCCACACCCTGGTCCATTCTTCCTGGGCTTATTTCTGCTGTTGCTCCAATGCATCTTACAGCTCTGGGTTTTTCCATAGTAGGCAGATGTAGGGAGACACAGGGCAGATGTAGGGAGACACAGGGGTTTCTTAGGGGGTGTGGGAGGGCTTCTTTCATACAGGGTATCTGATGGAGCCCTTACCAATCCCTCTGCCTTGCTCAAATTTAGTGGCCGTCAAGAGAGAGGCATGATCTTCCCACTTCTGTCATCTCCCAAGGGCATTTGTCTGACAAGCTGAACGACTCCAGTTCAGTTCCACGGATGAGCTATTGCCCTGCAGAACTGACAACTATAATGACTCAGGAAAAGAGGCAGAGAACCAAAAGTCTAACAGACCCTGGCAGTGTTCCCCAGCCGCCCCCCGCCCCGGAGGTCCCATGTGAACAGTCCCCATCCACACCAACGGCTTTCCGTCTCAAGTACCCATCTGTCTCTACCCGAAGTTTCTCTTTGGCAGCTCTCTCGGCCCACATGCAGGGCAGACCAGCAGCCCAGGAGTTAGTCTCTCCTGGAATAATCCTAAACTAATGAGTTGGGGAGGGGCTGGTAGATAAACACCCCCAGCTTCCTCGCCTCCCTGTGGGACAACAGAGCTCTGAAGTATGTCCCACACAGTGTCCCAGAGCTCCCCAGCGGCACACCGCGGTCACCTATTTGATAACTCACCTTATATTGACTGCCCCTGTCTCTCCTCCCCAGTCTCTTGGGATCACCTCCTGGCATCACTTGCCCCGTGAAACGCTCACACCCAGATTTTGCGTCAGGGTCTGCTCTGAAGCAAGCCCAAGGTGAACAAGGGCATCTACTTCAAAGTCACGGTAGGGGGCGCTCTTGCAACCAAGCCTTTGGGCTGGTAGCGACGGAGTCCAGTCCCCAACTTCAACCAAAGCCCTGCTCTTCACGGTGCCACATGCTGGGCCACAGGGAAAGAGTTCATGTGCGAAAGGAGTCCTGCTGCTCCGAAAAAACACAATGGAAAATCTGAACAAGGTCAGTACCAGGTGTGTTTGTTTGTTTTAATCTTTTCCCTCAAATCACCCCTCAGCTTTCTCCCTCCTCTCTGCCGGCCACAGAGCTGGGCCGGGCCTCCCTGCCGTCCCACTCTCTGGCCATGAGAGCAGAGCCCCACACAAACCCACGCTGCCCCTGCCCCCAGACATGATGCTCTCCCGCACCCCTCACTGTGGGGGACATCCACACAGGGGACCTGACCTGCCGCTCTGGCCCCATGGTGCTGCCCGTCCGGTGGGCACAGGGAGGCGGCGTCTGAAACCCGCGCTCCTTTCCTCCCCTTGCCCTTTTCCCCACAGGGGACGTCCCTGGGGCGGGTGGGCCTTATCTTTTCCCTCCAGTTCCGGTTTGGAACGTGCCCTGTCTCGCTCGTGCGGATATGTGCCTATCGAGTGACTTCCCAAGCGAATGCCGATGTTGGTTGGTGGGGTGGTGGCCTGTCCTTTTCCTTATCTCGGGGCTCATTCAGATGGAAAGGGGCCCCAGGCCCAGCTGCTCTGTTTACTCTGCATTCTCTGCCCATTGTACACAAAATTGATCTGAGAGGGGTTTTGTTTTTTTCTTTTTCCTCCAATCTCCTTATTAGTTCAGCCTCAGAAAGTCCCTTATCACTGCCGGATGTCAGGCCACACTCTGCCACCAGGCCTGGCCAGGTCCGGCTCTCCATTAATTGATTTTGCCCTCCCCACTTGGGGAGCACAAATTGGCTCTGCCCATTAGCAGAAACAATTCCCTGAAAGGAATTATAAATCAGGCCCCGCGTCCACCCATCCCTCACAGCGCTGTGTGCCCACGTGGGGAGGTGTCAGGCAGGGAGACGGAGCGCTTGAGGGCCAGGGCAGGTCCCCGCGGTCATGCAGCTTCTCCTCGAAACCAGATGGAGGGAGGTCTCAGCCGACAGAAGGAGTGCCTTAAAAAGGTCCCAGCACAGAGGGTTCAACGAGCAACAAGTGTGCGCTGACTGAGTACGGGGACAGAGAAAGGGGCCTTGAAGGCCTCTTGACTTGACCCCCATCCACCGGTTCTGCCATTCCGTTAACCACCCTTTGGCTCTGTGGCCTTAGGGTTTTCCTAACGACCCAGTAAACTGGCAGTGCTCCTGGGAAGGATTCTATCTAAATTCCCGTCAGGTCTCTGGATGTGCGAAAAGTGAACATGAAGACAGGACCCAGGGTGCAGGAGCGAGGAGCGGAGAACATCAGAAGGGAAGGCCAAGAGGCCGGGCAAGGGGAGACAACATTGCTGGTGCACAGGAGGCCCCCAGTAGGTAGGCTGCAAGTGAATGGACTGTCTTGCTCCCGATGAACCTGCCCAGGACCAGAGGCAGCAGGAGGAGGGGAGCGGGTGCTCCAGGGAGGACTGATCCAGACCTCCCTCCACCCCCAAAACATCAGAGACCTACCTCTGGCCCCCTGCACCCACCCTTTTCTCCCACACAGGTAGTCCACGCTCTTCCCCTTCATTTCCTTCCACCCGAGAACCACCACCATTCCCCGTGGACTGTGTCCAGGACCGTCGAGGCCGCTCAGGCTACAGGGGATGATGCTAAGACCTGCCTGAGATCCCCCAGACATCCACAGATGAGCTTTCTAAATGATACAGGAGAGAATGTGTCACGCGTTGAGCTTCTCTAGGGCAATAAAATGGGATTTGATTATTCCATGGTCTTGCAGGTGTAACTACAACCCTAGCTTCACGTCAGGAATTATTAGCAAGTCTGTAATGACGGGATGTGGCCAATACCTTGTCATCCCATTTCTCCAGACCAGAAAGAAAAGTCCTGACACTTCCTTCCTCCTCGAAGATGAGCCCACGTCCCTGGCATGGTGCTGTCTGGGAAAGCCCTGGGTGCAGAGGAGTGTCGTACAGGAGAGCTTGAGATCCCCCAGGTGGCTTTGGGGAACCCAGAACATGTAGAATGGCAGAGAAGGCAGCTGCCAGGCTGGGCCGGGCCCCACCTAAACCCCGGGATGGATGAGGTGCTCCAGAGGACATGGAGGACACCACGGCCTGCCCTCGGCACCAGTTACAGCGCTGAGATGTCCCCATGCTTAGCCTCCACATCCTGCCCTCACCTCGGCTCCCTGGGATTTATTGTGCCGGTTCGGGCCTCAGAGCAGATTAAGACCATATGACACTCCCGCTCTCCTGATCATCCCTGTACTTGGGATGGTAAAATTCTCCCCTTGGCTTTTACTTCCTACCATCTCTCTCTTCCCCTCCCTCGCCCTGGACATACATGGCCACTATCTCTGCCTCCCCATAGCCCCTTCCAAGGGACGCGTGTCCGTGTGCAGCCCCCACACCCCTGGCTGGGGCAGAGAGGCTGAAGGTAGTGCCCGACACAAGGATGGCCGGACGCATGTGAAGTGGCCCACGTGAAAAGGCTCCCTCAGACCCTTGGCCTCTCACCACAGAGGACCTGAGGCAAAGAGTAGCAAGAGGAAGAACAGGGGACACAGCACTGTTCGCTGTCCGCTGTTCACACACAAATCCTGCTCTCAGGGCTGCTCCCAGAGACTCCGATGAAGAGCCTGGGGAGCAGGTTTATCATGATGGGTTGGACGGATCACGCTCCATTGCCTGGAGCTGACATGTACACACACACGTGGGGCTCTGTTAGCTGGGAGGGAGGGAAAGGGTGCGGGCGGAGGTTGGTGTTGTCCACTGCCCCAGCTCATCAGACAAAACGTGAGCAGGGAACTTGATTCTCACACAGGGCCAGTACGAAGATACAACGGTGCGGCTGCTTGGGGAGAACAGTCTGGCACTTCTCAGAAAGTTCGAGTGACCCCACACCAGTACTCCACTCCTGGAGACATGAAAACATACATCCTCACAAACACTTGTCCACGAATATTCGTGGCAGCATCATTCATAAGAGCTGAGAAGTAGAAACAACTCAAATATCTATCCGCTGACGCATGGATAAATAAAATTCTCTTCTCTGTGCTACGGAAAAGGACACAGCTCTAAAGAAGGATGAAGTGCTGAGATGCGTGCCATGGCACGGATGAACCTTGAAAACACCAAACCAAGGGGCCAGACACAAGAAGCCCCGTATGGTATCATAGCACGTCTATGAAATGTCCACAACAGAGAAACCCAGACAGAAAGCAGATGGATGGCCGCCTGAGGCTGAGGGGGCAAGCTGGGTGGACGGGGAGGATAGCTAAGAGGGGACAGGGAATTGGGGACATAGCATGATTCTGAACATACTAAAAGCCCTCCAACGGTATACTTTAAAAGTGTGAATGAAGGGCACGTGGGTGGCTCAGTCTGTTAAGCATCTGCCTCCGGCTCAGGTCATGATCCCAGGGTCCTGGAATCAAGTCCCACATCCGGCTCCTTGCTCAGTGGGGAGACTGCTTCTCCCTCTTCATCTGCCTTTCCCCCTCCTCATACTCTCTCTCTCTCTCTCTCTCTCAAATAAATAATAAAATCTTTTTTAAAAATAATACACGTGGGGCACCTGGGTGGCTCAGTGGGTTAAGCCTCTGCCTTCGCCTCAGGTCATGATCTCAGAGTCCTGGGATCGAGTCCCGCATCGGGCTCTCTGCTCAGCGGGGAGCCTGCTTCCTCCTCTCCCTCTGCCTGCCTCTCTGCCTGCTCGTGATCTCTCTCTGTCAAATAAGTAAATAAAATATATAAAAAAAAATATACGTGTGAATGATACAGTATGTGAATTATATCTCAATAAAGCTATTGCAAATACACACACAAGCAAAGAAGAGAAAAAGAGGAAAACACCCTCAATTCCACTCCCCTGAGAGAATCCTGTGAACATCTCAGGTCAGGATAGACTTCGAGCTTCTTTTTTGTTCATGCATACATCTTGCCGTTGTGGTATGCTCTGAAGGCAACCTGCTGAAGAACTTCAGGCACGGAAAACCATCAGCAAAAGCTATGAAGCAAGTGGGTCCAACTGCTTAGGGACATCAACCCCAATACCGCTCCTGATCGAGGCTGTTATGTGTCTATTTGCTTTGCCCTGATTTGTCACCGAGTTTACTTACCCTCGGGTTTCCCCAATAGGCAGGTCAATGCTCCCAGCCCCATTCTGTAGCCAGGGCAACTGAGCACAAGGCTGAGTCACACCCATCCCGATTTATTTTTTTGTAAGGTTTTATTTATTTATTTATTTAGTTAGTTAGTTATTTGAGAAAGAGAGACAGCATGAGTGGGAGGGGCAAAGGGGAGAGAGAAATAGAATCTCAAGCAGATTCCACACTGAAGAGGGACCCCGATGTGGGGCTCGATCCCAGGACCCTGAGAGCATGACCTGAGCTGAAACTAAGAGTCAGATGCTCAAATGACTGAGCAATCCAGGTGCCCTCCCCCCACCAACATCCTGATTTCTTCCCACCTTGGGGCCTGAAGCATTATGGATGAAAAACTGGGGGCTGTGGAGGGCACCCCTTCAGACCAGGGCAGAACAAGGGGGAAGCATTTGATTTGGTCCAGAAGTACCCATCCAACCTAGAGGCCAACGACAAGGCAAGATGACCTCAGGAGGACCCTATAGGTCTCTTTGAGGGGTCCATGCCACTGACTTGTGCTCTGCATGGTGGAAAAAAAAAAAAAAGGCTGGTTGGGGGTGGCAGGCCTGTTTGCACTGGAGGCACTTAGCGCAGCCAAGCTGAGCCGCACTGTTCAAACAGACTCCCCGGCCTTTAGACAGCTGTGCTGAGGAGGACGAGAAGAGCAACGCAGGCAGGAGGCTGGACGCGGGTCCCTACGCACGTTCCACCTCTCCTCCCACAGGCAGCCCCCCAGGCCGCAGCAGCGTCCTGGCCATACCATGCCCCGAGCCGGGCTCTGCAGCTGCTGGGGAGGCCGGGTGCTGCCCCTGCTGCTGGCCTATGTCTGCTACCTGCTGCTCGGCGCCACTGTCTTCCAGCTGCTGGAGAAGCAGGCGGAGGCTCAGTCCAGAGACCAGTTCCAGTTTGAGAAGCTGCGCTTCCTGGAGAACTACACCTGCCTGGACCAGCGGGCCCTGGAGCAGTTTGTACAGGTGAAGGGGAGAGGCTGGTATGGGATGGCCGGCGGAGTGCGGGTTCTCACGGCAGGTCCAGAGCTGCCCCCCAGGGGCCGGTGCCCTGTTCAGACGCAGCGCATGCCGGCTGAGCCCTGGGCTGGGTTCTGGCCCCAGGTCCAGAACCAGATTGCCATGCCGCATTGAGCCAGCTGCTTCCACCCGCTGGCCCCAAACGTCCTCCTCTGCAAGGTGAGGAGAATGACCTCACGTGAGCTGCAGACATTTACAGCAAATCAAAAGCACCTTTTTAAGCTGACACTCGCGGCATAAACGTGAACTACGTGTCAGTGTTATCAACATCACCAATTTCCTTCTCCTACACTCTGCCCTTCCCCTCTCCCAACGGCACAGCTGCTAATCCTGCTGTCCTCTCCCTGCTCACACCCGTGAGGGCTGACAAAGATGGATGGGGAGCCGGGGCCAGGGAGACAGCCCCAGCAAGATGTCCTTAGGGGGAGGTCTCTGGTGGCAGAGCTGTTCCCTCCACCTGACCTGGGCCCCTTCTGCTTCCCTGCACAAACTCTGGGGCCCCAGCACCCTCTCATCAAGAAGCAAGGCAAAATCACAATGAACGCCTTGGAGACCAGGGGGCCCCGTGAATGACAATACCCACCACGAAGGAACAAGCCGAGTGCAGAGTCATCACAAAGACAAATGACACTTAGTGGGCTTGCCAAAAACAGTGGGGAAGACGGGCATCCTGATGGGGTCAGAGCAGTCAAGATGCATCCTCTGGAGTCGAGCATTTTGTATGTGTTTCCTCATAACAACCTATTACCATCACTGTCTCCAGTCGGCAGGTGGAAACTGAGGCAGAGAGGGGCGGAGTGTTGGCAAGACTGCAGGATGAGTGATGGAGACAGATCTCACCCTAGGCCAGATGCTCTTACCATACAAATTAGCATAAGAGCGGGGTTGGGGGCCGGTAGAATAGGGCCTAGAGCAGCGGTTCCTCAAGTGTGGACCAGATGTGACCGCATCACATGGGAGAGTCCTTTGGAAATGCCAGCAATGGCACCTGGCCCCAGACCCTTGGAATCAGCAGCTCTGGGGGCAGCCCAGCAACCTGTCCTTCATCAGTCCTCCAGACCATGCCCATACCCTCAAGATGGAAATGAGATGACATAGAAGATGATGGGTTGGCTGAGTGGTCAGAGAGAACGTTCTGGAGATGTGAGACCCCTGTCCATGTTTTGCTCCCAGGAAATGAGGATTCTTTGCTCTCCGGCAGTATAGGCCTGGGGCCATGGCACCCCTGTGGGGCTGAGAAGGGCTCTGGAGCCTCCCAAGACCTCAGGGGATAAGGCAGAAGCCCCGGAGTCCATGACACCTCCTCCTCCCTCAGCCTAGGGTTAGAGGTGAAACCCAGGAGCCAGAGGGTGCTAGAAGGATCGGAAGCCGGGATCTAACTAGCTCTGTAAACAGAGGTGGGAGACAACAGGCTTGATGGTAGCCCCAGCTGCTGATTAATGACACCCTGCTCTGACCTCCTCAGGGGAACCAGGATACCCCTGTCCTCAGCTTCCTGGGGAGGGAGCGTCAGTTGCCAGGGATGCCCGGTTGACAGGAAGAAAGCTGGTCTAGAATTCCAGAACACATATTACTGGTACAATCACGAGAGGAAAACGCCGTTAGCAGCACCAGAAGCTGTATTAGAGACTCCTCCATAGGGAAAAGGCCTGGCCCGGTGTCACAGGACTCATGTCTGACTTTCCCAACTACATGTGGATTCTTAGAGAAAAATGGAAGGTTGCACTGGGGGCCCCACCCTCAGTACCCTCACCAAATCAAGGCCTCTTCCTCAGTAGGATGGAGATCTTCAGGTTGGCTGTGGGAGACAGCTGGGCCCAGGGCAAATGCTGCTCCCAAGGGGGAGGGTCTCCAGGGAGCTAGCGTGTTCCAGAATGTTCCTTCCTGGCCTCTCGGGGTGTGTGGGAAAGGGAGGGAGACCAAAGTCCACATTCGAAGAGACCAGTTCTGCCAAAGTGAAGAAAAGCAGACAGCCTGTGTCATGACTCCCAGACTGGCCCAGCCTACCAGGGCCACCCCACCCTGGCAGGGAGCACGCTCGTGCAGCCAGTGGGGAAAAGGTTCTCACGGGAACTAGAGGCTGGAGTTGCCCTTCCCCCACTGCCTCCTCCTGCTTTGGGGGCTCTATCAAGTGGCAAAGCGGTGCTGCTGCCTGGGACAATGCACGGTGACAGGATGGGACTGGGGGACAGACTGGAGAGGGACCCCTAACCATCTCCAAGAGGCCTGGGCCTAGGGACGCAGGGGCTTTGGTTGAGCCCACAAGCGTTCAGGTTGTGTAACACACTCAACACATATGCACACACATGCAACTTGGAGAACCCATGCACGTCGCAGGCATACAACACACCACCCAGAAACATTGCTACACACCCAACCTTTGCCCAGGCCTCTGATGGAATGTCCCTTACCCGTAGTCCCAGGCTGGGAGTCAGTAGAGGGCAGCAAAGAGCAAAGCCGCCCCCACACCTGGAAGTTCGGAGAACATAGGATTCTAGGTCTCCATCATACACCCTGTTGGGAGGGCAGACCCATGGTTTTCCTGTGGTCCCCCAAACCCCACATTGCCCAGTAAGCCCTTCTGGAAGCATCTGACCTGAAGTCGTCCCATTGTCCTCACAACACACCTACACCTCACCCTCTTGGCCATTGGCAGCATCTCCCACGTGGCCCACCCCATAACCACGCTCTGCCTCCATAGGCCCCGTCTCCCCTTCCCCAGCCCATGTTTACAGCTCAAGTGGCAGTCAGCCCTGGCCCATGGAACAAGCCGTGGATTTGGAATCCAATGACCCTTGACAAGTCATTTATTTAGCTACTCAGCCAGAGCCCTGGTTTCCTTTCCCACAAAATGGAAGCAAGAGCCTCTAAGAATATCATTAAATGAGATAACAGGAAAGCACCCTGCTTGTCCACCAGCTGATGCCTCTGCTGCCTCCACCTCCAACCCCATCCCAACCTCCCCTCCCCCGCCACAACAGGTCATCATGGAAGCCTGGGTGAAAGGTGTGAACCCCAAGGGCAACTCCACCAACCCCAGCAACTGGGACTTTGGCAGCAGCTTCTTCTTCGCAGGCACAGTTGTCACCACCATAGGTAAAGGGTTGGGGTGGGAAAGGGCTTCCCCTAAGCCCCTGTCTTGGTTTGGGTTCCCCAGAGCAGAGGCTGAGACCAGGATATGGTTTGTCTAAGAGATGATGCCAGGAAGCATGAGCAGAGAGGTAGGAAGGCCGGGCAGGAGAGGAGAAAATGCAGCAAAGTTCGCATTGAAGTGCAGGGTCCCAGGGAGGGCCACTGGCCTCACTCCCACCTGGACCCTCTCAGAGGCCAGGCAGAGCTCAGCCTCAGAATGGTGCCCATGAGGGGCGAGGAAGCAGGGCTATTTACCTACCAGCTCCTGCCCTCGCTGGATGAGAGCTGATCCCAGATCAGCTCGGAACTTGCCCATACACCCAGCATACTCTCAGGTAGAGAGAAATGCAGGGACTCGGGATTCAGAGCCACCTGTGTATATAGAAACCGCGCCCCTCCCCCGAGCTGCAGGGGATGCCCCAGGTGTTCTGACGGGACAGGCCACCCAACAGCACCTGCCTAGCACCTACCCCCTCACCTAGAAAACCCACACCACCTCTCCCAAGGAAACCCCAGACCTCCCATATCCAAGGCCTCCCCATCCATTCAATTAAGTTCAATTCCACTCACCTTCCTTGACCTCAGGGGATAACTGTAGCAGAAGGAGTCGGGTAGGGAGGGTACAGACTTGGATCAGATCCAGGCTCAGCCCTCAAGGAGCTTCTAATCCAAGGAAGAAGAATGAGATAAGCACACAGAAAACAATAGTACAAGGCAAAGTAGATAATTAGAGAGGAATGACACAAAGCACTATAAGGAATAACTCCTAGTAGGGAAGAAGATGGTGGCAGTTAAGAGGGCCTCCTAGAGACAGAGTCCTTGGAGATGTGCCTTTCAAACACAAGCAGATTTTTTTTTTAAGATTTTATTTATTTATTTGACAGAGAGAGATCACAGGCAGGCAGAAAGAGAGGAAGAGAAGCAGGCTCCCTGCTGAGCAGACAGTCCGATACGGGGCTCGATCCCAGGACTCTGGGATTATGACCTGAACCGAAGGCAGAGGCTTTAACCCACTGAGCCACCCAGGTGCCCCCACAAGCAGAATTCTTACAAAGAGAGATCATTCTAGTGGGGTGGGGGGTGGGTGGCGGCAGAGAGAATGTTCTTGGGAACAGAGGAGCTTCCCCTCCACCCCCAGAGGTAGTGGAACACCACTCTGCTCGAGTCTGTGGGGGAGCTATTCTGAACTCTCCTCCATATTTGCACACTCCTCCTCCCCCTGCAGGATATGGTAACCTGGCACCCAGCACGGAGGCAGGCCAGGTCTTCTGCGTCTTCTACGCCCTGGTGGGCATCCCACTCAACGTGGTCTTCCTCAACCACCTGGGCGCAGGCCTGCATGGCCACCTGGCTACCCTGGAGAGATGGGAGGAGCAGCCCAGGCGCTCCCAGGTAGGGCCCCTTCCCACTTCCAGCCCTGCCACAATGGGATCAGTTGCAGGTTGACACCAAGATGCAGTTTGACAGGCAAGGTCTTAAGGGTCGATGCCTGTGGAAGAAAGGGCCCTGCAGAGGGAGAAGGTGAATTGTGATTGGGCTGGAATGAAGATTTGGACAGCCCCCCCCCCCCCCCGGAGTTCAGCATTGTATGTGTGGCCATTGGAGTTGGCCCCACAGGGGGCTGAATTGGCCAGGGGTTCATTCCCTGGTGTCCATCAGGCACATCCTGGGAAGGGTGTGCCCTTAAGCCAGGCAGTCCTCTGTAGCCAAGGGCCACCTCCGAAGAACTGAGAGCTGGAGGCCACTGGTTGAAGGCTGGTCAACAAGGCTTTCTTTGCAGGGGGATCTGGGTGGCACATCCTTGCGGTCATCACAGAGCTCCAGCACCTCCCCTTGTGGCTGAAAATAAGCTCCAGGCCACCCAGCACACCCCCAGGGCCCACCAGCTTGGCCAGCATGCAAAGCCAGGCGCATGAAGGAAAGCCAAGGTGCAGAGGAGTCTGGGATAGTTCAGATCAGAGTCCCCGTGGGCCTATCCAAGTGTGATCTCTAGGCCCAGAGGAGTCTCCAGATTCCAGCCTGATCCACTAATGAAATCCCTCTGAGCAAATATTTCCCCGGCCTGGGCAAGAGCGCACACACACAGTACAACCCCTACCCCAAAAAGGTCTGCAGGCAAGGAGGGGACATAGCTGTGGTCTAGCTCCACTCCCAGATTTGTGTCTGCCCACTCCCCCCACACACACAAATACACAGTCCTGGGGTCTTCCAAGTAGACTGAGAGACAGACTCTCTCTCTCCCAGCTGCTGCAGATCCTTGGCCTGGCTCTGTTCCTGACCCTGGGGACGCTGGTCATTCTCATCTTCCCGCCCATGGTCTTCAGCCATGTGGAGGGCTGGAGCTTTGGGGAAGGCTTCTACTTCGCCTTCATCACTCTCAGCACCATTGGCTTCGGGGACTATGTTGTTGGTGAGAACAAGGCGGTCACATAGCTCAGGGTGGGGGCCACGGGGATTCAGGGGATGGTAACCATTGAGCATCAGATCGTCCCTGGGTATCCGGGGGAGACCAGCGGTTGGTGAGGCTGCTGAGGATTCTAACAGCCTTAGACATCTGCGGCCTGGGACACATGGCCCTTTCCCCAGGGGAACCCCACTACAGACCCTTGTTATGGAGAGACTGGCGGGGACCCCTATGGAACCTGGGGCGATGGGAATTGTGCCTTCGGATCCCTGGCATGTATCATGTCTCGTTCCCTGCCAGGCACAGACCCCAGCAAGCATTACATCTCCGTGTACCGGAGCCTGGCCGCCCTTTGGATCCTCCTGGGCCTGGCATGGCTGGCGCTGATCCTCCCACTAGGCCCTCTGCTTCTGCACAGGTGCTCCCAGCTCTGGCTGCTCAGCAGGGGACTCAGCCTCAAGGACCGGGGAGCCCCAGAGATGGATGGGCTCCCCAGACCTCAGAAGATCCCCATCTCTGCGTGAGGTCTCCAGGGGCTTCAGGAGCCCTTCCCACTTCCCCAACCCTTGTATGCCTTCCGGACTTCCTGTTCTGTGTCCTTTCCCACTCTCTTCCTAGCCAGGGCTGGTCTCAGGAGCTCTCCAGAGAGCAAAGGAGACGGGTTGCCCAAGCAAGTCACTGCAAGGAGATGTGGGACAGGATGAAGGACAGATGTGTGTGGAGTGAGACGTGCATTGTTGTCCCAAAGCTCCTCCCCCAAACATGACCTGGCAAAGTCGAATCCAGATATGGGTCACTCTGGCCAAGTCCCCATCACGCCCTACCTGCATTTCCCCCCACCCACCCACCCAGGAGACTTAATCCAGTACAGCAGACAAAGGGTGACTTTATTTTCACCTCACGTGATACATGCACAATGAGCATCTGCCTGCACATCCGGCAGAGTGCCAGGCTCTGGGGGCACAACAGTAAAAGATCTCACTCTCTGTGTGTGTTTGATCCAGTGGGAAGACTAGACAAGCAGAGACGCCCCGACCCAGTGCCCCAAATGGGGTAGGGGGTGTATGACAAGAGCCCATAGGAATGGCTGGCAGGGACCATCAAGGAGAGAGGCTGGGCAGGGACTTTGGAGCACCTTCTGCAAACACAGTATCTGCCCTCAGGAAGCCAGCAGCTGCTTCTCCAACCTGCCAGCGCCCCTTGCCTAGAGGTCTGGAGCCAGCCGTCCTTCAACAAGGAGGAGCTCTTGGATGTTCCACCTACCTTCCGGAGTATGGCCTCCCCTGACTCCTCAGGGCACCCCTTAGCCTCATCACCCCTTCTGAGTGCCTGTCCTAAGAGCTTTCCAAACACAGCCTGGGAAAACAGGGAGCCAGCAGATCCCAAGAGATCTCCAGGAAACGAGCTCCGTGGAGGACTGGCCTCCTTCGGGAATGTGCTCTGCAACCCTGACCTTTCTCCTGCCAGACTGTGACATCTCTGGCCAGAAGGAGAGGAGAGATTGAGACCAGTCCATCTAAAGCCCAACTTCATCAAGGACTCCAACCTCTGCCCCTACATCTGCCACCAAGGAAGGTCCATAAGTGTCCAGGGGCTCTGGACAGGACTGAGGCAAGGCTGTGACACAGAGAAGGCTCCAGGTGGGACACACAGGGAAGGATCTACAGCAGCAAGAGAGACCCAGGTTATAGGGCAGGACTTCCTAATACGGAGAAGAGGCCTGGGAAACGAAGACCCCCAGGGGACTCCTTACATACCTTACATTCCTCCAGGAAGGGAGTAAGGGGGCCTCTTCAGAATCAGGGAACGGACAAGCCCACTAGTGAAGGATCCTCTTGCCTCCCAAGTTCATAGACAAGTGGGGATCAACTGGGGTCCCTCACCTTTGGGTACACAACAGAAAGAAGAGTGTTACAAGAGATCCAGGGAGACTCCACAGGCGGCAAGTCCTTGGTGATAGTCCCAGGGTCCAAGAACTTGGGCTGGGGCCCTAAGGCAATAAACTTGGCTTCTACTTTCTCTTCCTCCAATGTGCAGTCTCCAGGAGTCTCTCCTGCTGCTCCCTACAGTAGGACAGGCTGGGGCCCCTGGGCCCCTTCATTCTCAGTGCCTGTGGTCACCCCAAGCCCTCCCCTTCTTCCTGAGCTAGGCCTAGGTGGGGAGCACTCCACGCACACTCAAGGCGGGGCCAGATGCCCCACATCTTCAGCTTCATTTTGTCCCTGGGATTGGATCCCTGGCCGGGGCGGGGCCGGGCTGTCCCATTCCCCAGCAAGCCTCCTCTACTGAGAAAACTGGCCACAGGCAGGCGTCGACCGAGGAGAGGACCAGCCGAGAAGTCCCTAGCCCTTTCTTTCCACCTCAGTCCCGGCCCATGGCTCCAGGCCCAGGGCTCCCTGCCTCTCTGGCTCTGTGCAGACCCCGCGCCCCGGCGGCGGCTGGAGACAGGGCGCCGGAGTGCGCGGTACCGGGCACCGTGCTCCTGTTGCTCGCCTACCTGGCTTACCTGGCGCTGGGCACCGGCGTGTTCTGGGTGCTCGAGAGCCCCGCGGCGCGCGATTCCAGCGCGAGGTTCCAGCGCGACAAGTGGGCGCTGCTGCAGAACTTCACGTGCCTGGACGGTCCGGCGCTGGACTCGCTGATCCGGGTCAGGGGCGAGCGGGGCGGGCGAGCGGGGCGGGCGAGCGGGGGGGGGGGGGGGGGGCACGCCCTGGCGGCGGCCCCGGTCCGGCCGCGAGCACTGAGGGCACAGAGAGGCGGACGGGGTCGAGGCGGGCATCCCGGGGCGGGCGGGGGCAGGAGGGTCTGGCTGGAGCGCTGCGAAACGCGCGGCTGCGGCGGCGGGAAGAGGGCGCGGCACGCGGTCAGTCCCCCTCTGGGGCCGAGAGGGCACGACCTGTCCCGCGGAGAGGGTTGCCAGACCCAACACCGGAATTTGAGCGTGGGGACCGCAGGGGGCGCGCCGACTCGGGGCCGGGGCCGGGGCCGGCAGGGCTTGCCCGGTGCGTCCGCAGCTGGGCCCGGTGATCGTAGGGCGGGGGAGGTGGCGGGGCAAGGGTCCCAGCAGACCCGCACCGCAGGGGTCGCACCGCACGCCAAGGATGGAAGGGCAGGCCTGAGCCCTTGCGCAGAGTGCAAACATGCGAACTGGGGGCGAGGAGGGCAGGGGGCGACGAGCACTGTCTGAGGATGCGCTGAGTGGGAGTCGGGGTGGGAAAGGTTCAGGGCGCACTTGTCCCAGCGGGTGAGTGGGATGGGGACGGGAGCCGGAAGTGCGCAGACCCGCTCTGAGAGAAGCAGAGACAGACACGGGAGCGCTCTTTGACTGATCCCGCTCTATTCCGGGTCTTCGGACTCAGGGACTGGACGTGTCCGGGTCACGCACTACTGAGCGGCTGGGGGACCCAGCGGGGCGTGGGCGAGAGGGAAGGCACAGGAGGGTTCCTGAGAAAGAGGGGGCATTGCAGATGGATGGAGGTCCCCTTCCATTCCGGGCAGGCCACACCCGACTGGGACCCCCCTAGGATTGGGTGCTTTAACGTCCTGGGACCTCCCTTGGTCCGGGGACACAAACATGTCCCAGGACCAAGCCCCAAAAGCCCGGCCATTTTCCCGCAGTCTCAGCGCCGCCTCCATCCAGGCAGGGTCTGAGTCCCAGGGCTGCCAATCCAAAGCCAGTTCCCAGAAGGTAGCAGGGAAACGTTTCTGGGTGGGAAGTGACCGGGCATTGGAGCAGTGGTAGAGTCCTGAGGCCTTGCACTGGGCTGATTGGGCAGCAGAAGGACTGTCTCTGCTAAGGGCGTGTTGTCGCACCTCTATCCCCCAACGTCTACACTTTCACAAACACAGCGGCACTGCCTGGTCCCCTATGCTGGGCAGCACCCCCTTAGCAGAGGTGGGGGGCCTCCCTTACCTGCCTCATGGGCCCAGGGAGGCTGACAGTGATGGCAATGATAGCCGGGAGTGCTTCTGTGGAGCACTGGCTGTGTGCCAAGCATTGTTCCAGGCAATTAATTCCTATTTATTCCTTCCATCCTCACCTACCTAACCAGTAGGTACCATTTCATCATCCCATTTTCAAGATGAAGAAACTGAGACTCAAAGAGATTAAATACAACTATATGGCTGCATAGCCAGGATGCTGGGCCTGTTAACCACCAAGATGGGGTTCAGTGCAGATCTGTGGGAGGGGTTCCGAAAAGCTCCCACATGGCCTTCATCTCCTTACCTTCCCCTTCAGCCCCTCTGCTCCCCTCTGCTACTTCACCCCGCTTCAAGCATCCCGTGGCTTCCATCATCCCCAAGATAAGGATTGGGCGTCTCCAGCCCAGACCTCCCACTGAGTACCAACAGATACAGGCAGCTTCCCCAAACTCCCCCAACGTCAAGAGCAAGCAGCCTGCCTCCTCCCAGCCCTGCGCCTCCATCTATTCCAAATCTCTGTCTTTGGCCCCACGTCCACACACTCTCACAGCGGTCCTAAAGGCTTTCCTCACTACCCACACCAAATGGGGCCAGTGTCCCAGGCTTCTGAGTATCTCCTTTCTGTTCCTCCTGGGCCACTCAGGGCCAGGGTGCAGGCGACTTGCTCCTGCAAGTGTCTCTCTGCTTCTGGCCTGCTCACACCTCTGCTGCCAGCTGCCAGGGAACACACAAACCAGATCTTGCTTCCTCTTTGCTGGGTGAACTTGGGAGAGGCCTGCTGCCCCATCCCTGGCATGGCATAGCCAGGCATGTCCTGGTTCCCAACGGCCTTTCCGTCTCCCTGTACTAGATCCCAGCTACAGTCCTGCCTCGCAGGCTCTGCCCCTGCTGTCCCATCTCCCCTGAATGTCCTTCCATCAGGAGCAGTCCCTTTTGTCCCTCAAAGAAGGCCCGACTAAAACATCACCCATTCCATGAAGTCTTCTGCCCCTACCCCCATCAGAATGAACACCTTTCCTCTCTGCATTCCTATATTCCTATTATTATATTTGTAACAATGACAATCATGGCAACCCCTCACACTTACCATACACTGAATACCTCATTTAACCCCCACACAACTCTGTGAAGGAGGTGATATTAGCATTCCCATTTTACAGATAAGTAAACTGAGGCCCGGAGAAGTTGGGTATCTTGTCCAGGATCATGCAGCTCTACTGCCTTAATGCCCAAAGCATTAAGGGGAATCTGCACTGTATTAGTTAAGTCTGTCCCTGTCCCCCTGAGGACTGAGGGCCTGGTTCTTACATCTCTGGGTCCCCTAAGACACCAGGTATCCTTCCTGGCACTGCTTGTTGCAAGGATGGGGCAAGCAGGGGAGGGGGGAACAAATGGCGTTCTTCAAGCTGCTGAGACACCCTGAGCTGACCTGGGCTCTAGGGCAAAGAAGGGAAGAAGCTGTCCCCATGGCCCCTGCGCCCGGGGAGGCCCTGGGTGGAGGGAAACAGCCTCCCTGCCCTGGAAGGGCTGAGATCGAAGAGTGGTTGTGAGGATTGTCCGTGAGTGTTTGTGTGTGCGTGTGGGTGTATGTGCACACTCATGCACATGTATTCATGCACACATGTGTATATGTTTGGGGGAAGGGGCCCAGTTGCCCCCAGAGCCTAGTGGTCACTGCAGCCTCTCCCCCAGGGCATCATCCAAGCATACCGAAATGGGGACATTGTCCTTGACAACACCACCAGCATGGGGCGCTGGGAGTTCATGGGCTCCTTCTTCTTTTCCGTGTCCACCGTCACCACCATTGGTAAGAGTGGATGGGGCTGGGGAGGCTGGCCTCCCCTTACAGGATGGGGGACAGGGGACCAGTGCCTTTTGGAGGGGTCCCTAGGGCCCCGTGACTCCAAGTGTAGCTGGCCCTTGCAGTGTGGCCACTGCCTATGGGCAGAATCCTGGGGTCCCCTTGGATCTGTGGAATCCGATTCTGCATTTTACCACAGTCTCCACGAGGCTTATGCACAACACTCAAGTTTAAGAGGCACTTCCCTGGAGGGTTCTGCCTCACACAACCTCTCGGGAAGCAGAGGGTCACCCCTGTGCAGCAGTAAAATTGCCTCTTGGCTTTATAAGTGTCCCAAGCCAAGCCCACCCAACACGGAGCCCAGGGGTAGAGGCGGGGGGCAAGGGAAAATTGGGAAGGAAGGAGGGGTAGAAATCCATAAAGAGCCTTTCCACACCCTATTCTCGGCATTGGGAAAATGTGGCCATTCCTGGAGGCCTCACCCCAGCTCCTCACCAGCACCCCCAACCATCTCCAAGCCCCCTTTCTCCCTCTCTCTCTCCCGTTTCCCTAGCCCTGCCTTCAGGAGGGCAAAGGTAGAACTTGTTCTGGGATGTTAGATAGGATAAGAGAAAAGCAGCCTAGGTCCCTCCAGCTCTGAAACCCAGGAAATAACTCAAGTCCAGAGTCCCAAGTCCCTCCCCCCTCCGGGGGGGGGGGGGGTTAATGGTCACCTCGCCCTGCATGACACTGAACATACCACCAGGTGGCAGGCTAACACCACGGCTGGCCAGGGCCACCTCCACACCTCCACCAGCTCTAGGCCAGCCAGGATCCTCTCCCCAGCAACCAGTGTCCCAACTTCTGTCCTCCCCAGACCAGACCAGAGCCAGGCAAGAAAATCCAGATGATTCTCCATCTAGTTTAAACCAGCAAATACTACTTGGAAGCAGGTCTCAGGGCTCTTCACCTTGAGGCAAACATGCTTGGTAGGGGACCTCTCAGACTCCACAAACTCTGTGACTCTGAAGGACTAGCCAAGATGGCATTTATTCCTCTTTACACCCCCTGGGCCTAATACAAGGCCCCGCATACAATGGGCACCCAACAAACACTGACACAGTTAATGAATTCCAAAAATACCCATTCCACCTGCATTCCTTGAGTCCCAGGGCTGGAGGGGACTCCTTGAGTTCCAGGGGATTTGGGGGCTCTGTGGGAAGCCCTCCCAATTATGGGGGTCTTTATTCTCTAAACCCTGCACCTCCTACATCCTTTGCCTGAGGCCTGGGACTTTGGCCCACCGAATTCCGAATTCCGAGTTTAGCAGCCTGTCCCTTCCTCTTTACTCAGCCTGAGCCAGCTCTCTCTGAAGGGAAGGACAGGGGAAGGGGGAGCCCACCCCACACTGCACATACAGTCTACTTGTTGTGGGGGCTCTTTTACAACTGAGATTTCATTTTGTCCATATGACCCCGCCTCCAAGGACAGGGCTTATTGTTTTCATGTCATAGAAGAGGAAACTGAGGCAGGCACGCAGAATTTGCTCAGTTTCTCCAAGGTCACGTAACAGTGAACAGCAGAGGTGGAATTTGAAACCCAGCTGGAGGACAATATTGCTCTTTTCAGTACTGTAAGCCTTTAGAAGGTTTACAAGATAGAGTGGGAATTCTAAACAACAGGAAGAAAGAGGAAACTATTCTGCGATGGACAGTAGGGAAGCTCATGACCCTGGGATTCTGACCACGCATGCACGAGCACGAGGAGGGGATGCAGAGAGAGGAGGAGGAGGGCAGAGACAGGAAACAGGTACCTACGGAACCCTCCACAGGAAAAGGAAGGGATAATCCGAGAGATACAGCAGAGGACTGCCTCCTTGGGGTCCCTCGGGCCGTGAGTCCAGCACCCTGTAAGGGCTGTTACTTTCCAAGACCCAAAATGAAATAGGGTCTGACAGGGCCTTGAACACTTCTAGACCAGCCAGATGGGCCTGAGCCCTCACATTGTCCATCGCCTATGAACTGCATCCCTGGCTTGCTCATCCATTCACTCATCCAGCCATGCGGTAGCTGTGGGAGCCCGACATTTCTGGGGAAACGATGAGGAGAGGAAACTGGCAAGTTCCCGCCCTTGGCGGATGGACATTCTAGTGCAAGAGGACACCCAAGAAACAAACAGATACATAGACAATATTCAGGGAGTGAGAGGTGCTTCAAGAAAAATAATGCCAGGTAAGGGGGTCTGATAGTGATAGGGACTACTGTATAGGGAGTGGCTATCAAAGGCCTTGCTGGGACAGTAAACTTGAAGCAGAGACATGAGCAAAATAAGGGAGAAAGCCATGTGAATACCTGGGGAAGCAAATGCAAGGGCCCTGAGGTAGGAGTGTGGCTGGTGGGCTTGGACAACAGGAAGGAGGACGAGGTGACTGGAAGGTGTTGGAAATGAAGGCTGACTTTGGACAAGGTGCAGGGCAGCCACACAAGGCCTTCTCAGGATGTCCTGGGTCTGGACTAGCAATGGGAAAGAGGTGACAGGTGGAAGGCCTGCTGAAGTGGGATGTGGCTTAGCTGGAGTGGTGGTCTCCAAGCATGGAACAGGCAAGTGCAGCTTCAGTGGTGTCCGCTGATTGTGCTGATCTAGGGCTGGCTGAGAAGGACGGGAAGGAGAAAATTCACTTAATGTCAGTCTGAAGAAAGGTGGGAGCTTCATGGGAGTGGGGAGGATCCTCCCAGATTTGGAATCTAAGTGCCACCATTCCATGGGTTAGAAAGACCCCCAGGGACAGAGGGTACTTGGTGGGGGGACCCACAGTCAGAGGAGGGGGGTCAGGAAGGAGTCAGGCAGGGAGGTTTCCTGAGACACTTACCTCTCCCTGGATGCCCAGAGAGAGTTCCCTCCTTTAGGTGAGGGATCCTAGAAAGGCCAAGAGATGGAGGATGCTTGCGGCTCTAGAGGTGGCTGCTGATGTCCTCAGACTAGTGGAGTTGGGTCACCATCCATTCATTCACAAAACAAACATCCATTTAGCACCATCTGCGTGCTAGATGCTTAAAGGGGACCCCTTCTTATCTGACACACCTCCATTGCCTCCTTTGGTTCCATAGCACACTGCGAGGTACATGTCCACCTCCCCATCTTACAGACAAGGACACAGAAGCTCAGAAAGGTCAAGCTGCTTGCCCAAGGTCCCACAGCCTTCAAGGGCTAGAGCTGGGTTTCAAACCCAGGAAGCACCTCTGATTCCAAAGCCCGTGTCCTAGACGAGTGCATGCTTTGGCTACTCTTGAGACTATGACGTCTGAGACCCCTCAGTAAGGTGAGGGTGGGGTAAACCACCAATGCAAGTGAGCATGAGGCATGTGAGAGTGCTGACCCAGTCGGGGGGTGGGGGGAGGCCAGGCAGGGTGCAAGACAGCTGTTCATCTATTTACTCATTCATTCCTGTATCATTCATTCATTCATTCATTCTGAATCATTCAATACACATTCGGTGAGCACCTACGGGGTATCAGATCCTGGGCCAGTTGCTGAGAATATAAAGCTGATTATGACTCAGCCCGTGCTTTTGAGGGGCGTATGAACTTTGAGGATGGCAGGCTTGGAAACAAGTCGTCCTCATACAGCGGGTTACCCTCCAAGCTGCCAGAGTGCTGGGAGGAGCCACTTCAAGGGGGTCACCATTGACAGACAGGCAAGGAGGGATGCACACTCTTGGCAGAGAGAGAGTCATGCTCAGAACACAGAGGCACAAAGGAGTCTGGGGGTACAGCAGGGCAGGAGAATGGCCGGAACTGGAAAAGTGGGGGACCAGATGAGCTTGGAGATAGGCTGGATGAGACTTTGGGCTTTCCTCAGCAGACTCGAGAAATGATGACAGCTCGTAACCTGGGAAAACGATAGCATAAGGCTCGCATTTCAAACAAGATAGGAAGGTGGTGCTGACCAAGAAGTAGGGGAACAGAGCTGGAGAGGAATGACGGGGAAGGAATGCCCAGACTGATGGACTCCCTTGGGGAACACCTCCCCATCCCTTATCTTCATGACAAAGAAGATAGCCAACCTCCACCTCCCCCAGGGCACCTGGCGGTCCATCCACCACCCCTCACTCACCCCTGAGGGGCTCAGAGGGAAGCCCAGGTGTGTTAGTGAGGGCCCTCTGGAAATCAGGTATCAAGACAGAATCAGATGTACAAGAGATATATCGGGGGAAGGGAAGGAGGTCTTTGAAGGATGAAGAAGGAGCCAGACGCAAAGATGGTGGGAGCCTTCATAACCCCAGCTACATGAGCCAGGGACACCCAGCCTGGGGGCCGCACCCAGAGGCAGGAGCCTGGAGGCAGCAGGGCGGAGGCTGGAATGGTGTCTGTCCCTGAGGGGCAGCATCTGGAAGCTTCAAAACCTTCTGTGCCCCTTTGCACATCCTTCTGTCTGTCCACAGAGCGGGAAATGAAGGGAGAGAAGGGAGTTTCGCTCACACTGCTGAGCCTCCTGGAGCTTCCGTTTTCCAGTCTATAAAACATGGGGCGTCATCTCCACTTGGAAGGCTGGTTGTGAGGGGGCACTGAGGGAAGGCAGGCACAGTCGTGGCCAGTAAATACAAGCTGCTCAGTCTGGAGGGGGTAGGAGTGAGGGTCCCTGGGGATGGAAGGGGCCCCTGAGGTGCCTCCGTCTTGCCTCACTCAGGCTATGGCAACCTGAGCCCCCGAACGATGGCCGCCCGCCTTTTCTGCATCTTCTTTGCTCTCCTGGGGATCCCGCTCAACCTCGTGGTGCTCAACCGACTGGGGCATCTCATGCAGCGGGGAGTGCAGCGCTGTGCCCGCAGGCTGGGGGGCGCCTGGCAGGTGAAGGGGCTGTGGGAGTGAGGGGAAGGGTGGGTTCCTTCCAGGATGAGCTAGGTCCTGGGAATCGGGGGCACAGGGGAGCTGGGGTTACTTATGGGAAACAGGGTTCCTGGGGGGGCAGGTGTGGTGGGATTGGAGGCCACTGCCCAGAAGGGTACAAGCCAGCCAAGATCTTGCCCGGGAACCTGGAGAACTTAGGGTAGGTGGAGGGACCCCAAGGGCAGCGCCTTCCTCCCAGCAGGGGCTGTTTATCCTGCTTCCAGCTCAGGACCACTCCCCCACCCCCACCCCAGGCTGTCTGTTCCCCCCAGCACTGGCTAGAGGCCACACGGGGGCCGGGGTTCTCTGTGCACCCACAGGACCCAACCAAAGCTCCGTGGCTGGTGGGCGCCGGCGCCCTCCTCTCCGGCCTCCCGCTGTTCCTGCTGCTGCCCCCCCTGCTCTTCTGCCACGTGGAGGGCTGGAGCTACGTGGAGAGCTTCTACTTCGCCTTCATCACCCTCAGCACCGTGGGCTTCGGCGACTATGTGATTGGTGAGAGAGCCCTGCAGGCGATGGGAGGGCGGCCTGGATACTCAGCTGCCCTGCGTCCCCTCCCCGCTCCGCCGGCTGGCCCTCGCTATGCACCAGGCCCCGTGGGGGCTCGCGGGCTCCAAGTCCAGAGGACTGGGTCCTTGGCGAGTTCAACCTGCTCTGTCCTGTGATGAGTCAAGGTCCAGCTAAAAAGGGACACCTGGAGTTTGACCCCAGGGCTTGGGGCTGACTGTAAGTCACACTCCGGCCTTCTTGACAGCACTGGAAACGCCAGAGGCTCAGCTATTGTTATGAGCGCCCGCCAAGTTAGGGGAGTCCCTGACCTCCCTCCCTGACCCTTCCTAGTTCCAGGGTCTGTCCTCCCCATTCACCCTGCCCCATGAAATGCCAAGATTCCCACCCTCCCAGGGAGAGGAGCCATATGTTCCACACCACAGACTGCAGAGACTAGGCAGGAAGAGTCTGGAAGACTTGGGAAATGCCAGCACCACCCTCCCACCCCCACCGGCCTCCACTGGAATACAATCAGCAGACAAACTCTGAATGCCCAGCAAAGAAGGGCTGTGTGGTCCAGAAGGTCCAAGGTGAGGTTCAATCAATGGGCAAGGTGAGTGGCCCAGAGGCCACCGGCCTTGCATAATAAAGCTGAGGCAGGTGCCCAGCAGGTGGCGGTGGAGGGACATTCTGTGGGGCGGCAGGGCCCACGGGGGCCCTCCACGCAGCCTCATTGGCCCCCTCTGCTGCCCCCATCCTGCCGCCCCCTGGCAAGGTTCCCCACAGGAGCAGTGACCACTGGTACCACCAGCACTCTGGTCGCAAGGGACTCTGCTCCCTCCCTCAGATCCCTGGCCCTCAGTTAGGGAGGAGGCCCTGTTCTTCCCATCTTTAAGAGTCCTGATCCCAGCCTAGAATATTGAAATGAGGTCTTACAAAAGTAACAAACAGCTAGCTCATCAAGGGACCTTGAGAAGGAAGCGGAAGCTTCGAGAGGCCAAGCCATTTGCCTGAGACTGCACAGCTAGCTCAAATTCTGATCCATGGACTCCCAAGCTCATACTCTTTCCAGACCACCTCACACGTCCCCTCTCTGGGCCTTAGTGTTTCTATGTATAAAATGGGCGACCTGGCTAGGTGATGGCCTCCTCACCTGTGTGCAGGCCCCCCTTCCCTGAACCTCTCCTTCCTTAGGTAGAAGGGTCCTGTGTCAGCCACATTCTGTCCCTTCCTGATATCCTCCATCCTGGGAGGAAGCCTGTTGCTCTGGAAGGAAATCTTTGAGAATATTTCCTCCAGCTGGGTACAGTCCCATTCCTATCCTCAAAGTGAAGAGATGTGTCTGAGGAGAGCTGAGCCCACTGGCTCCAAGGACCACATCTACCCCCCCGAACAGCTCAGAGAGCAATTCTTGGATCTGTCCTCTCTTCTCTGTTCCCACGGCCATGTCCTTAGACCAGGCAGGACTGGTTACGTAGATTGGGCAATGCACAACCCTAAGGGGTTGCCATTCACACAGAGCACAATGGAACGGCACCTGTGGATTTGTGCAGCCTATATCTTTGTCCCCCCGCCTTGGCCCTTGGGGCCTTTAAAATTGACAGGTGCTATCACGTCACCTAGCCAGCTCCTCCAAAATCCTTCAGTGTTTTCCCATAGTCTTAGGATAGAGTCCAAACTCCATGCCTTGGCCAATGAGGGCCCCCTGTGTGGCTAAGCCCTGCCTCTCTCTCTTCTCTGAGCCCTCCCTCTTCTACACTGCACCGGGGCCACCAGGGGCTCAGCTGGAACAGCCTCAACCCGGGCATGTGAGATGTGACAGGTCCTGCCTCCCTTACCACCAGAGCTCAGAGCATGAAACTCGGGATTTGCCCCAGTGGTAATCCTAAATCCAGGAGGCCTGCTGCTCTGAGGGTATCCAGTGCAAGGAGAGGGGAGGGAAAGTGGGACCAGGAGTCTTTGCTGCAGTCTTTTCATGCCTACTGATCAGCAGGTCCCCCAAAGTTTGGTCCAGGGTGGGGATAGCTGAAAGCAGTCTCCCCTGGAAGCCTCTATGGGGCTGAAGGGGCATCTCTGTGAGGACGTCCTCAGATGCCACAGTCCCCTGAGGCAGGGTGGGCAGGAGGAGGGGCAGCTCTCTGTAGACACAAACACCCTGGAAATGGGCCTCCAGCAGCATTAAGGGAGGGCCAGTGACATCCACAAGCCCTCTCTGTGGGAGCAAGGAGGGCTGATCAGGTCACTGCTTCCTGTGAGCCACCCTCAGGGGAGTGGCAGGGCCAGGGAGGCTGGAGTATGGGGCAAAGACTTCCCCGAGCGCCCTTCTACCGACATCCTGACTGAGGAGGTCTGGTTCCGATCCACAGGAGGAACTCTTCTAGGCCCCGGGGCAGACCACTCCCATGGAGGGGCACCAGGCAGAGCTGTCCCCTCCACCACATCTCCAGACATTGCTGCTTGCTCTGATGCCTTCTGCAGCATGACAGTGCCTTGTGGCAATTGACCACATGGAGAAGCGTTGAGTGCCTCATCTGCAAGGAGAAACTGAGGCCCAGGGAGGGGAAAGATCCTAGAGCAGGCATGCCAACAGGACAGACTCCCAAGTCAGGACACCTGTGTTGCAGAATCTTCCACAGCTGAGTGGGGACACACCCCATTCCCACCTCTGCCCTCTGTCTCTCAGTCTTCTCTGTCCTCCACGGACAAGGTCAAACCCTTTCCTTGGATGGGAATGCTGACGCCCATGATCTAGACTTGGGGTGCCCATTGTCCCTGTGTCAGCAACCATGGGGGTACTGTCTTCAAGCCACCCCTTTCTCCCCCGAAGGCTGTGGCCCGAGCAGCACCCCAGTCCCAGCCGCCTGCTCCTCCCCAGCCTCACACCCCCACGTCCCCCAATTGCATTTGCAATTCATTGGAGCGCCTTGCCAGCTGCCAGATCTCCCGCCACTTATGATTTCGGCTAAAACAATGAAATAAAAGGGGAGAAGGACACCTCCTCCCCTTGGTTGCCAGGAGCAAGCCGAACTGGTAGGTGGCAGGGGCGGAGAGCTGGCTCACTGCTGATCTCATTTGGGACCGTCAGCGGAATCTTGGCCCCATAACCCAATCAGCTTAATCCAATCCTGACTCCCGCCAGGCGGTGAGGTGGAGTCCAGGGCTGCCGGCTCATTCCCGAGCTGGGGCCCAGGAGAGGGACCCAGGCTTGAATGACAGGAACGAGAGGCTACCTCGGGGGCAGCCAGACAGGATGGGGGTGGACAGAGGGGTGGGTGGAACAGGACATCAAGACAGAAAAAGAGATTGAAGAAATAAGACAGATCTCGCCCTTTGAACAAACCCGATCTGATAAGGGAAGCAAGATAGACCCCTGGCTAAGAGGGAAAAATTAAGTTATGGAGCAGGCTAAGCCTCCCAGTGACCTCCACCTGTCCCTTCCCTCCACCATTACTGACCCAGTCCTGACTGTGTTGGGGGCACCCGTGTCGGGGTCTAATGGTGAGTAAAACAATCACCCAACTACAGGTCACCTGTTATATGCCAGGCACATTGCTGAAAACCTTAGATATTTGGACCCAATCCTGGAAGGTGGACCTCTTGTTTTCTCTGTTTTATACAGGAGGAAGCCAAGGCCCAGAGAGAATAAGCAGTTTACTCAGCAGAGCACAGGGGCTGGGAGAGAGAGCCCTCCTCATCTCTGGGAGTGAGTCTCAGCAGATAGCTGAGACCTATCTGCAGGATGAGGGGAAGTCAACTAGGCCAAGAGGAATCGGAAATGAAGAGCACTGTGAGCAGGGAGGGCAACATATGCAAAGGCCCTGGGGCAGGACTGATTGTTAGATGGAGAAAGGGGAAGTTCCAGAGTGACAAGCGCAGCACTCAGCAGGAAGAGGTGTGCAAATCAAAGCCAGAGGAGTAGATAAGGCCATTGGGAGAAGAGTTTATGATTTCATCCCAAAAGCCAGTGGTCTGCAGAATAATCATCTTCCCCATTTCCCAGGTGAGGAACATTCAGACAGATGAAGGTCATACAGCTAGGAAGAACTGAGGCAGGATACAAACTCCACTGGTTCCATCTGTTCTTCCTAAGGCTCCTGGCAAGTTGCCTCTGTTTAGATATGAGGAAACCAAACACAGAGACAGGCAAACAACAGAGAGGGCATTCGAATCTCTTGGAAGACTTATTAAAACACAGATTGCCGGACCTGCCTCCAGAGTTTGCAATGGTAGCTAGAGAGGCTTGACCATTTACATTTCTAGCAAACTCTCAGGTGATGCTGATGCTTCGGGTCCAGTGAATCCACTTTGAGAACCACTGGGATAGACCACAGAGTCTGTCAGAAAGCCCTATAAGAGGAAACTGAGCTTCCAAACCCAAGGTGTCAACCCAGGGAGGCTTCTTAGAGGCCTAAAGAGGTGGCCATAAGGCCAACAATCTCGAACTTGAACCTTGAACTTCCCTTATTCTGCTCATATGCATCAAGCCATGTGTGTCTGTTTCTGTTTGATTATGACCTTCCAAGGCCTCCATCCTCTGACCTTGCCTCTCCCCACAGGGATGGACCCCTGCCGGAGGTACCCACTGTGGTACAAGAATACAGTGTCCCTATGGATCCTCTTTGGGATGGCATGGCTGGCCTTGATCATCAAACTCACCCTTTCCCTGCTGGAGGCGCCAGGGAGATCTTATTCCTGTTACCACCACAGCTCCAAAGAGAACTTCCAGCCCCGAAGCTGGAGGCAGAGCCTGGATGGGGAGGCAGAACCCCATTTACCACAGCCAGGTTGCCATCTGGAGGAGCCTATGGGAATCACACAGCATCCAGAACCCTCTACTCAGGTCTCATGCTGTGGAAAGGATAGCTAGTTCTACTCCAGTATGTGTTCATCTTCTTCCTCAGCACCAAGACCCCTGGTTTTAAGCTTAGCACATGACCACCCAGACTAAAGACTAAGTTCCTTTTTTTAATCTCCCTTTGAGGCTATTTGCAGCTATATGATTAAATTCTGCTCAATAGAATCCACAGAGAAGTATCCTGTGTGACTTAATGAATGTGACTTTTCGCAGCAGGGAGGTATGCTCCTCTTCACTACTTCCTTTTTCTAGTTGGCTGCAATGCTGATACCATGGCTGGAGCTCTGGCAACCACAGACACATTGCACCATGAGGTTGAGGTCGTTTGAGATTGGTGATACAGTAAGACAGAAAGAACCTGGGTTCTTTCTATGGTGGATTGCAGAGCTACCATAAGTAAGGTAGAAAGAGCTACCACAGTAAGATAGAAAGAGCCCGGGTTCTTTCTATGGATGGTTGCAGAGCTACCACAACAAATCTGGACTGAATACCTTCAGACATCATTTATGTGAGAGAGAAATAAATGTCAGTCTTAATGACTGTTGTATTGTTTGGACTTTTCTGTCACTCATAGCCGCAGCTAATTCTAATTGACATACATACCCAGAGATAAAGATAGCATCTGAGCCGGGAACATACACAGCGAGATGTTTGTTTCCCAGATGAGTTTGGCCAGGACTCCGTGGTGGAACGGATGGACTGAAGGCAGAAGTACAAGGCCTCCTCCACCTCCAGAGAACTTCTAGGTAAACTCACTAAAGATTTGCCGATCATTATCAGGGCTGAAATAACCAGCGGTAGCTGGTTCCAGTTTGGCTGCAGAATCCTTGCCCTAGCCTAGAACTTTCTCACACCGGGAAGGGGTGGGGGGTGGGGAGCCAGGGGCAGGCCAGTGGGCTCCTCCTGCTTCACCCCACCCCACTGCATTTGAGGACTCCAATCACAGTTTGTGAAGCCAGGTAGGCTTTGTGGATGTCATTCAGTATGTAGATAATCTCACCCTGAGCATTTCTGACTCTCATGTAGGATGCTACTAAGGTGGCACACTCTCTATCACACCGAGGTCCCGGAGCCCAGCCAGGAGCCCCAGTACTGTGGCAGTACTAGCCACACCTGAGGGTCGCCGTGGGCACCTGGGTTCCTGCCCTTGTGGATACCTGTGACTTTGACTCCCTTCCACTGGGCTACATGTGGTGGCACAGGAACCCTGGGGGCTCCATGTGGGCCTCTCCCTGTGGACAAAAACCTCGGCCTCAGAGCCCTCCTGGAAGTGGGTCAGGGGCAGCCTTTTGGCCAAGAAAGAAGGAGGGGTTGTTACACCATCCAGCTTACGCCATCTGGCCTGGCCCTAAGTGGACCAAGGCCAGACCCAGAAGCAAACACCAGCAGGTAAACAACAGGGTCCATGCCCTCTTCCTAAGGCCCACAGGCTGGGCAGAGGAAAATGGAGGTGAGGAAGAGATTGCTGGCCGTTTGGAACCGGCGTCCTTGTACTTAACACACTCGGGAGAGAAGGCCCGTAACTCAAAATTGGGAGAGACAGAGAGGCCAGTGCTGGGCTAGTTTCTACGGTGCCAATTCTGCTTCGCCTTGAGCCCCTCTCTCCCAGGCCTGGACTCTTAGACAGAGCCCCTCTCACGCGCATCAAGCCCTTTACCCCCACGGACACCCACACCCATGCTCCCAAGGCCTGCCCTTGGCTGGGGAAGAAGAAGCCCGTGGTACGCATAGTGAGGCAGAGGAAGGCTTCTGATTGGCCAGTTGCCTGCGGGTGTCCACTCCACAGCCAAAGAGAGGAGTTGCTGGAACCTAAGGCGCAAATCTAGAAAGCGAGAGGAGTAGTGGGGTGGTTACATTGATGAGGAGCTAGCGCTGTGAAGAGGGAGCAGAAGCCGCAAGAAGCCATGTTGGGAGCCCCTGGGAGAGGTCTGGTTCTGGGAGAGGCGCCAGAACGGAGTCAGACCTCAGCACAGAAACCATGGACTAGAACGGGCAGTGCCGTCTTGCACTCGCAGACGTGCAGGCGTGCTGCAGGCAGCCAGAGAAAGCTGTCCTGCGCCTGAGGCCAAGCAACCAAGTCCCTCATTCCCTCGCACCACCTGGGCCCTGAAGCGGAGGGGGAGCGGCCCCTCGGGGCGGCAGAGCCCGGCTGTTCAGGGTGCAGAGCTGGGAGCCAGCCTACCTGGTTCACCGTCTAGGTGACCTGTGTAAATCCCTTCACATCTTGCATCGGCTTCTTCTTCTTCCGCAAAGGGAGATAAGAGCCCGGCTGATGGCCCAGGCTTCCATGAGTATGTCAAGTAGCAGCAGGGTGTGCGTCGTCCCCAAGGAGGCGGCGAGGTGCGCATCTCAGCTTCTGGCGTCCCACAGCGGGCCCGGGGACAAGGCAGGGGGCAGGGCTGGGCAGGCTAGTGGCCACGCTCCAGGCAGCGCCTCCGCTGACCCCTCTCGGGGCTTAGGGCTGGGCCAGGCGGTGACACAGGACTCAGCCCCGCCCGGGGGGGCTTCCAGGCTGACACCATCACGCTGCTGGCCAGCATGAGGGGGTCTGGACACGCATGAATCATAGAGGATCCTCCTAGCAGAGGCTGGGAAGTGCATGCCCAGTGTGTAAACGCAGGGTCGGAGGACCGGCCTCCGCTGCTCACACAAGGCAGAAGGGCAGGTGGGCCCCTCGAACCAGTGGCTGCCCTATCTCCGCTCACGACAGGCTGTCCAGTTCTGTGGCCGCAGCCTGGCCAGGGCAAGATCGGACTATCACATGGTGGTTTCCTTTAAACCAGCGATATTCATCATTACCACGTCATCATCACGGACATCATCATGATTTCCTAACATATATGGGGTGCTTATGGGCCAGGCACTGTTTTTTGAAGCACTTTGCTCCTACTGAGTTATTTACCTCTCCCATCAACTCCCAGAAAGGGACTTCTCTGTAATGCAGTTCTAAGAGGGGGAAATTGACATTTTCACTAGATGCAAAGCACAGGCAGCCTCCAATCGTGTGGGTGAGCAGGAGAATAAGGGCCTGGTCCCCAACGGGAGACCCTCCCTTTAAGCCCTGTGGGGTGTTGATCAGCCACTTCCCTTTCTGTGCCTCAGTTTATTCATCTGTACAAGATGAGGCTGGCTTCAGAGAGTCTGCATCTTACTGGCGCTAGTCCTCAGTTTTTGACTAGATTGTTCTAGTTGACCGTGTCTCAGGTCAGTTCTGGGTCCCACCCATCTCCTGGACTGTCTTAAGCATTTAGGTCCAAGGAAGTCTCACTCTGTCTGTGTCTCTCTCTATCTCTCTCTCTCTCTCCCTCCCTCCTTCACATGCATACACACACAGACTCACAGGCACACAAAGTTCCCTAGGTCCTTCCCTCAGGGCCCCTCCAACACTGGCAGCCTGGCTGTGAGAGGGGTCTCCATTCATTTTAGGAGCCGGGCCAGAAAAGGCTAGACTCAGTAGGAACCAGAGGACCCCCCCCAGTCTGGACAACATCTATGCTGAGACTCTCCCCATCCCCAATTCCCTCTACCCTTACCTCACTGGCTCCCCACCCCTGGGCTCCAGGCCCAGAGAGCACTGACCCTAAGTTGACCCTCTGACAGCCCCCCAGTGCTCTCCCTAAACCACCCATACTGATGGTCTCTGGGCTCGCCACTCTACTGTCCCTCCCACCCCCACACCCTAGATGCTCAATGCTGGGCCCTGGCCCCACTGACTCTCCCTCCTTCTCCCCCATATACTGTGCTGTACCCTGTTATGTCCTACCCCTCTCACCCTTTGCTAACCAAAACTCATCTCCAGTTAAAATTGTTCCTTGGGGTTAAGGAGATAGCAATCGCCCTCCCACAAGGCCACCTCAGCCCATTCCTAGGGTCTTTGCCCAAGATTCCTAGCCCACCCTGACTCTAGTCATAACACCCCTCCCAATCCCCATGGCAGCCTTGGGAAGACCTGGAGCCAAGAAGGGCAACCAGAATTAGAGACCTCCCACCCCAGTAATGGCTTTTGTGGGGAGCTAGGGATACTCCCCCTGCCACACCAGCATATTATCTAGGAGTGTGAAAGCAAAATCATTCAGTCTCACTACCCATCAGCCACTGAGCCCCCTGCCCCTGCCTGGTTCTGGGGTTGGGATCCTGTCCAGCCTTTACCCACATTCCAACCTTTCCATATCTTTTCAGACCAACTTTTATCTCACTTACTCTTCCCTGGATTCGGGCAGACATGAATCTATATCCTGACTCTGTCAATTACTTACTTGCTGTGCAACATTTGAGAAGTCACATAACATCTCTGAGCCTAAAATGGAAACGCTGATACCCTCCTCAGGAATGTTTGGATGAGTGTAGGGGAGTGAGTAATGAATGAGGAAGCACCCGAGTTGGATCTGCTACATGGTAGGGCTCAGAAATATTTGTTCCCCTCCCTTTCTCCTCTTGGCCTGAAGCTCTCCCCCGCCCCACCCTCTTTCATCAGGCAGCACATGGAGCCCTTCTGCACCCTTGCCTCTGAGAAGACCTTCCAGACCCTCCCACCCTTTGGCCTCCAGTGGACTTGGGAGGGACAGGAAGTGAGGTGGGGATGGAGGAAGTACATTAGCCAAAGCTCTGTGTGGCTGGAGACAGTGTGTAAAGTGAGAGGGTTCCTGTGTGTGTTGGAGGAGCGGCTTCCACTCCGCCCACTGGCTGACCTCTTGGGTCAGGTCACTTCCCTGAGGGGTGGGTGTGAGCACTCCTGGATAATCTGTTTTGGCTCCTTCTCCCCATGCACTCTCAGACTTTCTCTGAACCTCTGAACCTCTCCAGCAGGGGACAGGGTCTGAGCCCCATGGACTGAGTCTCCCAGTCTCCTTTGGTGTTTGGCTTCTGCCTTGCTGAGGCCCAAGAGTGCAAGTGATGGGAGGGGAAGAGGGGAGAGGAGTCAGAGTGCCTGCCCCCTCTCCCAGCAGGCCCTGGCTTTGGCAGTGCTGTGCTCCTTCCCTAAGGGCACAGCGCCTGTCCTGCTGGCGCCCTTCCCAAGGTAGCAACACTGACTATGGTTCTAGTAAGAGTGCCCCCCCACCCCACCCCTTCAGGACCCGGGGTGGTAATGACTCCCCATGGTCTCTAGTCCCTAGAGCTGCACCATCACCTAGGCCTGCCCACACTCTCCATGCTCCCTTCATTACGCTTTCTGCAATGAACCCTCAGGAAGTACCATCTGCTTCCGGCAAAGACCCAACTGATCCAAGCGCCCAGTTCATCAGCCACTCCCCACCCCCTCCCTGGACCAGACTGCAGTCCAGCTGGGAGATGGAAGCTCAAAACACTGAATTAAAATCATGGAGGAATCCACCCAGCCTCCCTGATCCAGGAGAGGCTCCAGCTCTGGCTCTGGAAACCCAGGCCAGGGCCCAGGCATACCCTGTCACCCTTGCCTGCCTCTGCCTGGCTGGGGACAGCAACATGAAGGAAGGGAGGAAAAGCTCCCCTCAACCACATTCTGGGCCACGCAGAGAAGTTGGGGAAGAAGGAGCAGACCCTGTTCCCCACAGGAAACTCCTTGTCAGACCGGGAGCTCCATGACTCCTCCATCTGACTAGCTGAGTGCAGGGGCTGGTCTCATTCATTTATTTTCTTATTATCCACAGCATCTATCTCAAACAACAAACAAGTCTTCAGTGCAAACCTTAGAGACACGGACAAGTGCAAAGCATGACCCACCACTACCCGCTCCCTCCTCCTCGCCACCTGGAGAGACAGTCTCTCGAAAAGGCCCACAATGCAGTGCAGCTCCTGCTCTGCAGGTGGTCCGGAGCTGGTCCCTGGAGCCCTTGCCTGGCTTCAATCCCATCTTGCCAACTCAACACCTATATACCTGTGGACAAGCCGCTTCAACTTGAGGTGGCCAACGGGTCCCTAGGAAAGTGCTATCTCTGAAGGCGCCCTTTACTCCTAGGAAGAGTGGGACAGTTGTTCGCTCTACTTAACCTCCCCATGCCTCAGTTTCCCCCTATGTGCCAATAGCGTCTGCCTCCGGAGGAAAACCGTGGTGTAGAGGGAATGAGTTCATGCAAATCCAGAACCTAGAAAGCACCTACATGAAGTCAGCTCTATACAATTTACCTTGTTGGTCTGAGTTTCCCAGGAGCAGATCATGGGGCAGGATCTGGGTGTGAAGTAGGTGACTGGGGACATGGCTCCAAAGAGCACCAGTAAAGAAGAAAACCATGGGAAGAAAAGGAGAGCGACCCAGAGAGTTGACAGGCTGGGGAGGGCTGCTGGGCTCTGGGGCTCCAGCTCAATGCAGAACTCTGGCTGGAGCATGCCTCAGAGCTGCCCATCCCTAGGGGCAAGGAAATGGAGGCATATGACCATCACTCCCATTTCTCACCATGTGAGGCTACTGCCTGAGAGGGAGGTGTTTCCTGCCCAGCACATGTGGCAGAAATCTGCAGAGTACGTGGGAACATGTCAGTGCCAAGCAGGCAGAGTGCTGTCACGTAACATGTACATGTTAACTACACTTGGACTGGGCAGGAGACATGGGAGTAGAGGAGGCACCTGCCCCTGCTGTGGGATAGGGGGTCAGAGCAGGAGGAGATATTTCCCGAGTGAGCTTTGAAGCATGAATACAAGTTTTCTAGGCAAAGCAGGAAGTAGGCCTCGCCCGGGATGAGCTCACAATAAATATTTCAATGAATGCCAAAGAAGTCCAGAAAGATTCAAATGCTTGAGTTAGTGGGACTGATTCAGGGCCAGTCAGTGGAGGAACTGACATGGTCAGATGCCTGTGGGCATCAGGAAAGGCTGTATCAAGGCGTAAGGGCTTAAGCAGGTCCCTGGTTGACAGGTGAGGAAGAGGGAAGGCAGGCCATGTGAAAAAACCTCAAGAGCAAAGGCAGAGAAGCAGGAATGGGTAGGGCTAGAAAGCGATGCCAAAGAAAGGGAAGGAAGGGGAATGAAGGGAAGGAAAAATTAAGGAAAGGGAAGGAAAAATTAAGGAAAGGAAAGGAGAAAGAGAAAGGAAGAACTGAACTTGGGGAGAGGAGAAAAAGAAACAGAGATGCAAAAAGCTCAATCACAGGGGTAGAGGGAGAACCACAGAGTCCCGCTTCACAGAGGTCCAAGGAAGAGAGTGAGAACAAGGCAGTATCAAGTTCTCAGGAACTGAGTCCTGCCCAGAGTGGAGGCATGAGCCATCTGGGAAGACTTCCCAGAGGAGGCCAGCCCTGAGCCAGCAGCTGCTGTGAGCCCAAGAAAAGGAGCTGCAGGGGCCCTGAGAGTGAGAGAGAGCAGAGAGCAAGGCGCTGCCAGCAAGCCAGAAGGAGGGCGGGTTCTAGTGGTTATTACCAGAGCTGCACAAATATTGTTGTTTTGACTGGTAGTGGGGATTGGTTTATTTTTCCCCGGGAACCACAAGTGTGATGCACAGGTTCATTTTAGAACATGACACCACGGGAAGAGCGACAATCTTGGCCTTGGCTTTCCCACTTCTGGTGAGAGGCACACATGCACACCCATGCAAACAGATGGGCACGCGCGTGCACGTACACACACGTGTGCGCACATACGCACACCCACACATACGGAGCCATAAAAAATAACCCAAACCACAAATGTTTAATCCACCAATGCCAAGTGTCTGCTGGAAATATCTCAGTTGTCACCATGGTAAGAGTGTCCCACTTTTTTATATGCAAAACACTTGCAACACTTGCAACAGTGCCTGGAACATAAACATCTTTACTATCATTTGGCGGCTGAATAGCCCAGTGGGTAAGCACTTGGACGTGCAGCCGCAGCATCTGAGTTCGGAGCCCAGCTCCACTATTTACCAGATGTGTGATAGCAGACGCCTTGCTTAACCTCCCCGTTCCTTCATCTAACATGGGGATAATGACACCACCTCACTCAAACGTTTCTAAGAGTAAATGCGTCAATATATAAAATGAGCATAGAAAATGGCGTTACTCGGAACAAATATTACAGACAGGATGGTCCTTGTCATCGTCATCACCATCACTCCTGCCCATGAAATGCCCAACTCCTCAAAGCCTAGGCCATAGACTCCCAGCCCTCCTACCCCACAACTTGCCACTGAAAACCAACCACATGCTAGCCCATAGTGCCCCAGGACCAGGTGGGACAGAGAGAGAATGCACGATGTTGTGCATTCAACAGGAAATGTCAGATGCCTAGGAAGCCTTGATTACAAGATTGTGCAAATCTCCCCCTTCCACCCCAAAACTACATATCTACATTCAGGGCCTGACACCACAACTATACCCCTCCCCACCAACCTGCTTCAGGCATCTCTTAGGAGAAGGCAGAGTCATTTCCCATCTGGCAGAGACCCTACCTATATCAGCTAAGCTAAGTTCCAGGGGCAGGGATGGCAGATGAACGAAAGCTTGGATCTGGTCAGGGTGAACTCTCCCTTGGCGGTGGGGTTTGTCTGGGGAAGGAGAAGGTAAAGGCTAGTGGGTGCTGTTTCCAGATTCGTCTCAGAGGAGTAGTCCTCAGACCTGACTATGCACCCACAGCCCCTGGAGGGCTTGTTTGAACACAGATTGCTGGCCCAATCCCTGATCTATGTGATTTCTAGGACAATCTGCTTTTCATACAAGTTCCTATGTGGAAGCTACTGGTCCAGGAAGTACACTTTAAGAAACACTGGTTTAGGACCTTGACTCTGAATCCCAGTTTTACTCCCCAGATCTGTGTGACCTTGGTCAGGTCACATAACTTTTTGGGTCTCAGTCATCCACTTCTAAAGCCAGGACTCTAATACCTGCCCTCAGGAGGCTATGAGGATTCCAGAAGGACATGGAGGCAAAGTGGCCAACACAGAGCCTGACTCCCAATAGATAGACACTGTGACTGTTGTCATTATTCCTCCAGCGTCTGGAACTGGTGGTTTTCCTCTAGCATCTGCTCTTTCCCAGTAATGGCTTCCCAGAATAAAGACTTCATTTCTTTGAGGCAGTGCAGCCTTATGATAAGAACTTAGAGTTGTAGAGACGCTTGACTCAGTAGGTTAAGTGTCTGCCTTCAACTCAGGTCATGAACTCTGGGTCCTGGGATTGAGTCCCACATATGGTTCCCTGCTCAGCGGGGTGTCACTCCTTGCTCTGCCTGCTGCTCCCCCTGCTTGTGATCTCTCTCTCTTTCTCTAAATAAATAAAATCATAAAAAAAAAAAAAAGAACTAAGAGTTGTATACTAGGTGCGGTGTTGTTTTGCTACTGAAACAGAGATGCAAAATGTTAGTAATCTAACTAATGGAGACATGTATTTATGTTTCATATAAAGGCCTACTAGGTTGTCTATGACCCTTCTATCTTGTTCTATTATTCTCAATATAAGGCCTTCATCTCATCATACAGCATGGCTGTTGCAGTTCCTGCCATCACATCCACATCCCAGCCAGTGGGAAGGAGAGAAAGGAAAAAGGTCATACTTGTTCCCTTTCAGGTCACAACTAGTAGCTGTAAATATCATTTCTATTCACACTGTATTATTTGGAAGTCAGTCACATGACTATATCACATGACCACGTCAGTTGACCAGGTATATAGTCCGTTAAAAACGCCATTACTCTGTCAGAAGGGGTGAATGGCCACCATGAATGGCAACTGGATAGAGTCACTTTGTGTGCACAGCCTCTAGGAGTTGTCCTTAAAGGAAAGGAGCCTTCCCTTTTTCAGTTCTTACTTCTTCCTGTTGTTGGAATATTCTAGACATGATGGTAGAAGCCTGAAGCCTCTTTGGACCATGAGCTGAGAGCTGTGTTAAGAAAGTAGACTGACTCCTTAGGAGGACTACAGCCCTAAACATGGTGCAACCACACCAGCCCTGAGCTGCTTCCCTCTGGGCTTGGTTTACCAGAGAAAGAAATATGCCTTCACTTCATTTAACCCACTGCTATTTGGGATTTTCTGTCCCTGACAGCTAAACTTAATCTTAACTATTGGTTCTCTTCCCAGCACTGAGCTACTCCTCTCCTAGCACTCCAGCTCGGCTTCCCCAAATTGTCAGCTGTCCCATGTTCTGGGAAATGGGAAGGAAGGGGGGACTCAGGGGACACTCTAATATTTTACTCACCCCTGGCCCTGCGATGCTTGCCATCACTGAAAAGTGGCCCCAAGTCTTCATCTTTTCCTGGATCTCTCCCATTTGCAGGCTGACTCTGCAATGCTTTCCCACGCTCTGTGTGACTTGCTTTGGCCAATGGGGTGTTAGCAAATGAGAGGCCCACAAAGGCTCAAACAGTACTTAAGAGTTTGAGCTTCTCCCTCTCTCTCTCTTTCTATGTCTGGCTCTGGCTCTGTCTGCCATAGCCACAAGAACATTTCTAGACTAACCTGCTGGAGGAAGAGAGGCAATGGAGCTGGGCATTTTATTTCAGAAACAAGAACCAGTATAAAATGTGGGAAGGAAGGAAGTGCCAACGTCCTCAACACCTGCCATATGCCTGGACTCATCAGTTCATTTCACCGAGGTGGTAATACCAGGGGTTCCGTCCAGCCAGGCTTCTGTTCAGCCCACCTGGCATTAAAGCCCTGGGTCTCCACACTGCCCCAGAGTGCCCCCAGAGACAGCCCCTGACGCTGCTTCTCCTAACTCTTCCCAGTGCAGAGTCAGACCCAAAGTGTTTTTCCTTGAGGACAGACCTCCAGGCTGTTAAGTCAAGTGTATTAGTCAGCTCAGGCAGTTATAACAAAATACCATGGACTAGGGGACTTAGAAACGGCAGAAATTTATTTCTCTCAGTTCTGGAGGCTGGGAAGTCTGGGATCAAGGTGCTAGTGTGTGGTGAGTGCCCGCTCCTGGTTCATAGATGCCATCTTTTCATTATGTCCTCATGTGGTGGGTAGGGAGGGAGCTTTCTCCAGCATCCTTTGCAAGGGCACTAATCCCATTCACACAACATCTACCCTCATGGTCAAAGCACCTCCCAAGCCCTGATCCCCTGATACCATCACTTTGGAGGCAGTGTTTCAACATACAAATTTTGGGGGGAAACAATCAGCTGTTAGACTCAGCTACACTTTCCAGCCTCATCTTTCTTGTCCCTCATAACACACTGGCACGTGTGTGGCTATTCTCTGCTGGATGTCCTGCTGCTCACCTAGACACACTTCTCAGGTATAGCAGGATAGTCATTTTTTCTTTGTTTTTTTTTTTTTTTTAAGATTTTATTTATTTATCTGACAGAGAGAGAGAGAACACAAGTAGGCAGAGAGCAGGCAGAGAGAGAAGGGGAAGCAGGCTCCCCGCGGAGCTGATAGCCCGATGCAGGGCTGGATTCCAGAACCCCGAGATCATGACCCGAGCTGAAGACAGAGGCTTAACCCACTGAGCCACCCAGGCGCCCCGTCTTGTCTTTATTTTTTTCCTTCTTTTATACTTTCCTCTTTTCTCTTCCTTCCTACATTCCTACCATCTCCCTTCCTTCCCTCTTTCCCTCTTTCTTTCCTTCCTGAAATGGAGGATGACTGACCTTTGTCAGGTAAAGTTTTGCTTCTGGTGAACACTTAGCTACTCAAATGCAGGGCAACCAAGCACCCATTATTCTGAGCTTGGGGGAGCAGGTGGACAATTAGTGAAATCCTTAGAGATATTCAGAGAGAGGAATGTGCTGTACCAGTTACAACAATGACCTATGGCCATGAGATTTGCGGGCAGATGAGACTACAGGGCTCCAGTCCCCTCTCACCCCATTGTTAACCTCAGCCCCCAGCCCCTTGGGACGGAGAAGCCCCCTGAGAATGTTGTCAGCTACAGATAACAGAATTCCAGAGGGAGATGTTGGAGCTCCTGCAGTAGGGCCCTTGGAGCCTAGAAACTTTAACTGGAGTCCTAGCTGCCATCCCAGACCAGCTCTATTTTCTGCAAATGTTGGTTTTTCCCAAGGTTCATCCTTAGGCCATCTTTTTTTCCTCATTCCATATTTTCCCTCTAGGCCATCAGTGCCTGCCAAGATTTCAACAATCAACCACAGCTTGACCTCTCTCAAATTTTCATCTCTAAATCAGATTTCTCCTTTGAGTTTTTGAAGCTAAGCAGTTGAGATCATCACCTTCTAAACATCTCCTGGTCAGGAGGGCCACGTGAGCTCCAGCCATATTGTTCACGCTCACTCAGGAAAGAGGAAGAAAGTTACTCCACACTCCACACACTTTCAAGGAGATTTCTTTCTTTCTTTCTTTCTTTTTTTTTTTAAAGATTTTATGTATTTATTTGACAGAGAGAGATCACAAATAGGCAGAGAGGCAGGCAGAGAGAGAGGAGGAAGCAGGCTCCTCACTGAGCAGAGAGCCCGATGCGGGGCTCGATCCCAGGACCCTGAGATCATGACCTGAGCCAAAGACAGTGGCTTAACCCACTGAGCCACCCGGACGCCCCTCAAAGAGATTTCTTAAAGAACCAGGAACCCATGGGCTTCTATTTCAAGCGCTAGAAGTTTGTCACAAGATCACATCTCACTCCAGGGGAAGCTGGGAAATATAGTGCTTTAGCCAGACGACAAGAAGCCCAGGGCACCACTGGTCTGGTCTTTGCCTACCTCATCAGGCTTGTTTTCTGTGTCGCTGTCATACAGATCCTTCTTCCCTCAGCAAAGGTCACGCTGACCCTCTCTTAGTTCTTCAGACAAGCTCGGTTTTCTGAAGTTTTTGCATAAACTGTTTCCTCTGCCTAGAACAGCATGTAGGCTCTCCCCTCACTCCGTCCCACATGCTCAACCCCATACCTGTCACTGCCATCTCCTCAGAGACCTTACCAAAAGGAAGGCATGACCCCGCCTGAAAGCTCTCACATCTCCCCAAAAACCTTTTTCTATAGTACTTAGAAGTTTGTAATTACATATTTATTTTGGTGTTTATTTCAATTCAATTCCTATTATATGCAGCACCTCCTCCTGGTCCCAGTAACTAGCTCTCAAGGGCTCCCTTTCAGATAATTTCTCTGTATTTGCTATTTGCCCTGGAGGGACTGGGACCACACCAGCCAGTAGACTTGGGCAAATCATGACTTGAGACAGTGAGGACTGTCTTTCAGTCCTTTCCAGGGTCTGGGTGGCCTAGTGGCAGTCAGGGCCAGTGGGGAGCATGGAGCAGGCTCCTGGAGAGTGAGTCCTGGATCAGCTCTGCCACCCACTGGATATGAGACCTTGAGCCAGTGACTACATCTCTCTGGACTTCAGTGTCCTCATTCGTAAAAGGAGTAAGTCTCCCAGCCTGACTTTGGATGAATGTTCTCTGAAGAAATGATCAACACTTTTCCGAAAAATCCATGATGGGCTTTGGGTTTCATTCATTCACCATTTTTCATAGACTCATTGACATGTATTTGTTGAGTGTCTTGTCTGTAACAGGAATTATTCTGGAGCTGAGGAGTCACGGGCAACCCAGTCAATGAGGAATGGGGTCAAGGACGTAAACATGTCAACAAGGGATCCCAGGACGTAAACATGTCAACAAGCGATCCCAGTTCTGTCTGGAAAGAGAGAGCTCCACCTACAACCTTGAGTGGCTTGAAGGCTGTGTGGGTCATCTACAGTCACTGGCTCGCTTGTGTCTGGAACGGACTGTTGGTTGAGACCTACCACACCTCCATGTGACCTAAGCTTGCTCATGACTTACTGGCTGCTGGGCAAGCGTGAGCCCTGAGGGGAGATAGATGCTGCGCTGCCCCGTACAGCCTAGCCTGGGAAGCCACACAGGATACTCACGCTGCCTTCTGTCCATCCAGGCATTCCCAAGCTCCCACCCAGTTTCCATGGGATGAGGAAATTGAGACCACTTCTTCTGGAAGAGCATGTGGGGAAGCAACTGGTCTGTGACCATTTTTGGAAAATATTGTCTACCATGCAGTTGGAGAGGGGACCTCTTTACATTTTTTCCCACTATTCTGTTTATTGTGGTAAAACACACATAACATAAAATGTATCACCTCAACCATTCTGAAGCGTACAGTTCATGTTGTAGAGCAACCATCCCTGCTATCCATCACCTAACTCTTTTTGTCTTATAAAACTGAAACTCTGTACCCATTAGACAATAATTCCCCATGCCCTCCTCAACCCTGTCCCTGACAACCACTGTTCTACTTTCTGTCTCTATGATTTGACTATTCCAAGCTCCTCATATAATTGGCATCCAACTGTATTTATTTTTTTGGGGGGGTGGTTTATTTTATTTAACATCCTCAAGATTCATTCATATTATAGTATACTACATAACTTCCATCCTTTTTAAGGCTAACAGATATACCATTGTGAGGATAGGCGACATTTGCTCATCTGTTCATCCATTAATGGACGCTGGGTTGCTTCCCTATTGTGGCCATTGTGGACAATGCTGCTATGAGAAGTGCCTGGGTGGCTCAGTGGGTTAAGCCTCTGCTTTCGGCTCAGGTCATGATCTCATGATGCTTCTCCCCCTGCTCATGTTCTCTTTTTCTCTTTCTCTCTCTCAAATAATAAATAAATAATATTTTTTAAAAATAATACTGTCATGAACATGGGTATACAAACCTCAATGGAAGATCTTGTTTTCAGTTCTTTTGGGTAGATATCCAAAAATGAAATTGCTTTTTCCAGTAATTCTATTTAATTTTTGGAAGAACGGCAATACTGTTTTCCACAGCTACCATGTCATTTTTTAAAAAGATTTTATTTCTTTATTTGATATGCAGGGAGAGAAAGCACAAGCAGGGGGAGTGGCAGGCAGAGGGAGAGGGAGAAAAAAACTCCTCACTGAGCAGGGAGCCCAATACAGGTGAGTCCGTCCCTGGACACTGAGATCATGACCTAAGCCAAAGGCAGACCCTTAACCAACTGAGCCACCCAAAGTAGCCCCCCACTACTACACCATTTTATACTCCCACCAACAGTGGACAAGGGTTCCAGCTTCTCTAAGTCAGTACTTGTTGTATTGTTTGTTTGGTTTTGGATAGTAGTCATGCTAATGGGCGTGAGATCATATCTCATTGTAGTGTTGGCTTGCATATCCCTAATGATTCGAATAATTAGTGATGTTGAGCATCTTTTCATAGGCTTACTTTTTTTTTTTAATGTTTCCCCTATTTTTCATTCCCCAATCCTTGTAGTTCCCCTGAGGGCTTGGGGTTGAGACACAAAGGCCAGAGTCTTTTCTGCTTCCTGATTTGTTGTGGCCCACCCTTGAGAGAAGAGGACACCACATCACACTACACAAGCTCCTCACCCAGCTGTGAGGAGAGGTACTCTGGGAGCCTGAGGAAGAACTTCCCCCCAGGCCTGGAGCATGAGAGACAGGAATGTGCAGGATGAGTAAGAGGACATATGATTAAGAGTCAGACTGTTGGGGGAGAAGAATGGGGCACATGATTGGGATGAGGGGAAAAGTGTTCTATATTGAGAGGGAACAGCATGTGCAAAGCTTCTGACAGAAAAAAGAAAAGGATGTCAGAGTCTAGAAAGAGGAAAGAGATGAGGATAGAGATAGCCAGACCAGTTGGACTTTGTCTGGATTCTAGGGAGAGAGGATTTAAAGAGTTTTAAACCAAAAAATAAGATAAGATCTTGAGATAAGATTCAAAGGTTATTTTGAAGAAAATGTCAACAAAATTAAAATACAATCTATGGGAATAGGAAAGAATACCTGCAGACCATGGTGGGCTAATATCAAAAATGTATAAAGAATTCAAGTCCTTTGATAGCAAAAAACAAAAAAACAAAACAAAAAACAAAACAAAAAAACAAAACAACAACAACAACAAAACCCACAAATAATTTTTTTAATTAAAATGGGCAAAGGACCTGAATAGACATTTTTCCAAAGAAGACCTATGAATGGCCAACAGGTCCATAAAAAGGTACTCAATGTCATTAATCACCAGGGACCTGCAAATCAAAACCACCATGAGATATCACGTCACACCTGTTCGAAGGGCTGTCACTGAAAAGGAAAGAGATGAATACCAGACCCCTTATGCACTGCTGGTAGGATTGTAAACTGGGACAGCCACTATGTTTCTACACTGTTTCCACTGTATAACAGGTCCTCAAAAAATTAAAAATAGGAATATCACGTGATATCATATGAAGTCCACTTCTGGGAATATATCTGGACATAAGAGATATCTGCATCTCCATGTTCATTGCAGCATTATTTACAGGAGCCAAGATATGGAATATAACCTGAGAGTCCACTGACAGTCGAATGGGTAGAGGAAATGTGGTGTATGGATACAAGGGAATATTATTCAGCCATAAAAAAGAAATTCTACCATTTGTGACCACATAGGTGAAGCTGGAGGGCATTATGCTAAGTCAGATAAGTCGGACAAAAAGATACAATCTGTGATCTCACATGTGGAAATCTTAAAAAAAAGAAGAAGAAAAGGGGGAAGGAAGGAAAGAGAGAGGATGGGAAGGAGGAGGGAACGAAAGGAAAGAGCTCATAAAAAGAGAACAGATTTGTGGTTACCAGAGGCAGGGGGTCAGGGAGGGAAAATTAGATGTAGGTAGTTGAAAGGTACAAACTTCTGGTTAGGGGTGAGCTAAGCCCTGAGGAGTTAAGGTGTAGCACAGTGACCATTGTTAATACTGCCATATGGTGTGTTTGAAAGTTCCTAAAAGAGTAGATCCCAAGAATTCTCATCACAAGGAAAAAACATTCTTTTTCAGAGGCGCCTGGGTGGCTCAGTGGATTAAAGCCTCTGCCTTCGGCTCAGGTCATGATCTCAGGGTTCTGGGATCAGGCCCCACATCAGGCTCTCTGCTCAGCGGGGAGCCTGCTTCCCCATCTCCCATCCTCTGCCTGCCTCTCTGCCTACTTGTGATCTCTGTCTGTCAAATAAATGAATAAAATGTTTAAAAAAAAAAAACATTCTTTTTCTTCTTTATTTATATACCCATATGAGACGATGGATGTTAACTAAACTTACTGTGAAAGTCATTTCACAATATGCAGAAGTCCAGTTGTCATACTGTCCATCTAAAACTTACACTGTGCTGTATCTCAATGACTTCACAATGAAAGGGGGGGGGGGATGAAATGAAATGGATTTGAGAAGCATTTGGAGGACAGAAACTTTGGGTCTTGGGACTGGTTTGGAGCAGGAAGGGGAAGCTCCCTGAGCTCAAAGAAGCTCCTCCTCAGGGCATGAAACCTCCAGACCCCGCCAGGAGCTGCTGTGTGCCACACGCCTGCCTGTCAGGTGGCCAGCCTTGTGGGCATGACAAGGCCTTCTGGACCCAGATATGGCAGACATCCCCAACTGTCCCTGGATTCACTAACTGCCTAAATCCATTAATGGGACTCCTCTCAAGTCTCTTCAAGGGAACAGAGCCAAGTCGTCCCTGGAGGGAAGAGCCATAGAGCCCTACACACAGGGGAGCACATCCTCAACTCATCACCCAGCCCTGTTCACATCCTCAGGTCGTTAAGTGACCGTGGACCTTCAACTAGAACACCTGGGTAAGGGAAGTAAGGAAGGTCAGAGACCTTTTATTTTTTTAAGATTTTATTTCTTTATTTGAAAGAGCGAGAGCGCGCAAGTGTTGGGGAGGGGCGGAGGGAGAGGAAGAAACAGACTCCCTGCTGAGCAGGTAGCCCAATGCGGGGCTTGATCCCAAGACCCCAAGATCATAACCTGAGCTGAAGGCAGATGCTTAACCCACTGAGCAACCTGGGTGCCCTGACAGAGAGCCTTCTTGCACAGCTGATGTTGGGTGGCAGGTTTACTCTAGGACTAAATTTAAGGCAACATGAGCCCTGTGCCACTTGCATTAGGTTCCCACCGCTGGCACCATTATGTCACCATTTTGCTTTGGCCACAAAGCCAAGGGATAAATGTGCCCCATCTTCCTGCAACATCCATTTGACTCAAAGAATGTGAGGAAAATAATATTATTTTTGTATCAAACACAGTTATGATGGAATAGAATGCAAAATTTATGTGTGGGCTTTAGATAAACAGAAGCCCTGAGATCCAACTAGGACTTTGAGCTGGCTGTTTTGAGCTAAGGCCCTTGGGGGGAATGTGGTCTGGTCCTTTTGGACACCATTCTGGTGGAAAAGTTTGAGAAAAATCAGCGTTCTTTAACAGCCACGATCCGAAGGACAGGCTCTGCAAAGAGTAGCTGCTGCTTCCAGGGACAGCTGTGTGTGGAAGGGGCCGCCAGGTCAAACAGGAGTCACCCTGGGCTGCCCTAAGGCAGTGACGTCAGAGTCACCAACAATGTAGGGCATGGCGGATGTTGGCAGACTCTCTCACAGGGAGCTGACGTTCGCTTCTCCTGGTCCCAGCCAGTTATCAGCAGAGCATTCCTCTTATCTCCCCCTGAGCACAGGGCAAGCAGGTTCTCTGGCCCTCAACTCCCAGTGAAGACAGAGCCAGAGCGAGCCCAACTGGACTTTGGTCAGCCATTGGCAGGAGGAGGCAAGAGGGAAGACGGCCAGTCCTTCCACCGTCTGTTTGGTCACTGGTTTCACCTGCAGTGTCCAATTCTGTCACCTTTGCTCCCTGGTCGATGAGTAGCAGAGTGGTTCGAGGCTGGTACAGGGGACCAAAGGGCTGGGTAGCGATAGATTCAACGTCGGATAGGTGGGGAGAAGATGAAGAAAGGGTTGCAACCCTTTGTGGTCTGATTCGGAGCAGGAAAAGGCAAGAGGAAAAAGGAACATGGAAGAGCAGTGAGAGACTTTATGTCCTGGCATCTTCCTCCCCAGAAGGCCACCTAGTCTGTTCCTGACAGTGGGTCCAATAGTTCCCCTGAAGAGGTACATAGTGACCCTCGGCTACAGGAGGCTTGATATGGATAAATGAGAGCTGAATATATCCCCTGGGAAACACCTGATAGAGGGGTACACACAGCCCTGCCCTCAGGGAGCCCCAGTCTGAAGGAAAAACACAGTCCTGCCCTCTGGGATCCCCAGTCTGAGGGAAGACATAGTCATGCCCTCAGGGAGTCCTAGTCTGAGGGGAGACACAGCCCTGCCTCAGGGAGCCCCAGTCTGAGGGAAAGACACAGCATTGCTCTCTGGGAGCCCCAGGATGAGGGGAGACACAGTCATGACCTCAGGGAGTCCTAGTCTAAGGGGAGACATAGTCCTGCCCTCAGAGAGCCTCAGTCTGAGTGGGGAGACCCAGCCCTGCCCTCAGGGACCCCAGTCTGAGGGGAGACATAACCCTGCCTCAATCTAAGAGAAGGTAGTGCCCCTGTCCTCAGGGAGCCCTAGGTCTGTCAGAAGACCCTGGCTGTGCCCTAAGAGAGCCCCAGCCTGGTTGGAGAACCTCATTAGGCCCCCACAGAGGCTTCTGTCTAGCTGGTCACAAATACTACTGTGGCTTTGCTTTGAATTCCTGTAAACAGAAGTGGGAAATCCCAGGAACTGAAACACTTTTAATCACCCTCCTTTATTGCCCTTCCCTAGGTGACTCAGCAGTAGGAAAATCACAGCTCCCGAGAGGGAGAGAGAGAGAGACAGAGAACCAAGAATGAAAACTGGGAGAGTGATGAGAGGGAGGCAGCTAGTGACACAGCCTCCACAGCTGGCCCATCTCGTCCCTACAGTGGCTGCTGATGACCAGTTGAGAGCAGCTACTGACAGAGCCAGCGTGACCCACAACACGCTGCGCCCAGCCCCCAGGGATCCCCCACAGCAGAACTGGGCCTAGGTCCAGTGCACAGAAGTGAAGGTCTGAGTGGTCTGAGGGAGGTTGCTCACCATCCAGGCCTTTGATTCCTGGCATTTCAGGTGCATACCCTGCCCCTCAGCCAGAACGCACCCCCTTTCCCTCCGGTGTGCCCCATCCTACTCTCCTTCAGTCCCACCTGACCCGTCAGAGCTGCCGTCACACCCTCCGAGCCCACACTGCTGTCATCTGACTGATTTGGGGTAGATGGGGGCTTTTGACCTTTCTTCTCCTCTCAATTCTTAAGCCTCAAGAATAGGTGGGCACTTGGGTGGCTCAGTCGGTTAAGCGTCTGCCTTCAGCTCTGGTCATGATCCCAGGGTCCTGGGAGAGAGCCCCACACTGGGCTTCCTGCTCAGCGGGGAGCCTGCTTCTCCCTCTGACCCCCCACCATGCTCACTTTCTCTGTCTCTCATTCTCTCTCTCCAATAAATAAATAAAAATCTTAAAAAAAAAATGGGTGTTGGGCCAAATGGGCGCAGTCCTTAAGAAAACGTGAATGCATGAATGAATGAATGAATGAATAAAAGAAACTAGAACCCAAACCCAGTTTTCCTGACAGAAGCAAGAGGGCAAGAGACATCTAGCCCCCGCTGCCTTTCCCTGGGAGCGTGGGAGGGGGACCCTCTTTGAGCTGAAAAGGGTTTTAGAACTGTCTTGAAACTGAGGCTTACCAAGGGTAAGGGCCTACCCCAAATCACATCAGTTTACCGGAAACAGAGCCAAGACTTGAACCAGGGTCCACTGTTTCGCTCTCTCTGCCTGATTCTCCACCCTTGTACCTGGACCCGGGACTCTGGGTCAGGCTGACACCCAGAGGGAGACACGCTGTTCTGTCCTCGCCCTGGTGGGGTGGAGCGGCGTGGCCATGCCAGCGGCTGACGGGCCCCACCCACAGTCGGTACATTTCATCACCGGCAAAGTCTGGTTAAGGCTCGCCGCTTCTGTGCCCAGGGGGAGCAGGGCTTTGCCAACAAGGATCCATTTGGATCCCCCATCCCAAATTTGTTGCAAGCACCCAGGACATCCCAGCCCTGGCGGCAGGGAGTAAAGGGCTGCCTGGGTACCCTTCACCTGGGGGCAGCTCTTGGGCTCCCTCAAGGCTAGGGGGTTCGCAGCATAGGCTGCTCAGCTTTTCCTACCCAGCTTTTCCTACTGCCCCTCAATGGCAACTGAGTTTGGAGATGATTATAAAAATCACTACTCCCGAGGCACCTGGGTGGCTCAGTGGGTTAAAGCCTCTGCCTTCGTCTCAGGTCATGATCCCAGGGTCCTGGGATCGAGCCCCACATCGGGCTCTCTGCTCAGCAGGGAGCCTGCTTCCACCTCTCTCTCTCTCTGCCTGCCTCTCTGCCTACTTGTGATCTCTGTCTGTCAAATAAATAAATAAAAATCTTAAAAAAAAAATTACTACTCCCACTTATTTTGCCCGTCCCTTCACAAATATTTCCTCACCCACAACACTTACTCACCCAATGAGAAGATAGTGTTACTAGCCCCATTTCCCAGAATGAGGATCCTGGGGCCCAGAGAGGGGTAGGGACTTGCTTGGGGAGCTCAGCTGGGGCTGCCCAGCTCCAAATTCTTGCTGTTTACCAGCACACGACCAGGACCCAACGGCTGCCTCACCCCTCAAATTCCTCAAAGGCCACCCAGAACCCTGAGAGCAGGAGACAGACTCTGGATAAATTACAAAGTGGTTGTGGGTACAAAAGGGAATGGGGGGGGGGGGCGCTGGCTCCTGCACTCGGGCCGTGATAAAGGCATAAACAGGAAACCCATTGGAGTCTCCCTTTTGCCTACCTTCACCCAGTAGGGAAGGAGGAGGCAGGAACTAGCATTTGGCATGGTGCTTGTAAGATGAATTGGGACCAGGGCAGGTCAGTAATTTCCAAGTTCTTTGGTGTTGGAACCAGCTATTTGTAAGACTGGTTTCCTGGGAGTGACACCTTCTACAGAGGGGGCCCAGGGATCTGCTCTTGGATCCTTCCTGGCCAGTATCGTCACTAGCGACTGGGAGGAAGACACAACTGTGCACCTGTTGAGTTTCTAGAGAGAGCTGGTGCAGAGTGGACTTAGGAACACTGTGAAGACAGAATGCAGAGGGTGATCGGCCCTGCGAATGATGCGTTTGGTGTTCTTACAACAGCCTTTGGGCCCTACTGTGTGCCAGGCCCTGGGAAATCAAGGGACAATGAACGGTCAATGCCTTTAACGCAAGGTTGGGGCTTGAGTGGAAGGGCAGGAGCCCCTGCCAGATTCAGAGGCCGCCCAGCCCGTAAGATGCAATGATTAACCTGGAGGTGGGGCCCAGGTTTGGGGGGAAGGGGGGATGGGCAGGGGAAAGAAGGATTTATTGGAGAAGGGCTTATCTAGGCTGGCTTTGAAAGGCAAATCAGAATAATAGGGCTTCCTGCCCAGGGAGCCACTGGGATTACTGTGAAAATCAAAGGAGATAATGGAGGGGAAAGTATCTTGGGATCTGACTTTCAAAACCTCGGACTCTGGGCCCTGTTAGTTTCCGAGGGTGAGAATGCTAAGCCTCAGAAAGAGATGTGGGATTATTTATTCCCCTGAGGATGCCTCCTATGACCCTCCTGAGCCAACGGCCTTCCCAGTCCTCACTTCCGCCTCCACTGTGCCCAGTGAAAAACATGTTTGTATGGAGTTGCCACTGGGAACTATTGCTCACCCCAAGATAACCCCGTGTTACCACACTACCCTGATATCATTCCTGCCAAAACAGAAGGTTGGGCCTTTTAGTTAGCCCGAATGGCCTTATCTCATCTAGAAGCACATAGTCCACGAGATTGGGATTCCACGGAAAGAACCCTTTCACCTTCACTGTTGTCTTCAAGGTTCCTTGGGAACCCCAAGTTAAGGACATCTAGCTGGGCAACATATCTGGTCACTGGCCTCCCACCATCCTGGGGATCTCCTCTCCATTCAGCCATTCTCTGGTGACTTATTGAGCACCTAATGTATGCCAAGCACCGGGTTCAGGACTGAGCGAGAGGTACTCCCACGGGTATGTGTGTGAGTGTCTATTTCTTTGTCACCTGGATGGACTTGTTCAGTAGGCCGTGTTCTCTAGATAGCAGCTGCTGAGAGGGAGGTGGGCATGGGAAAGGGTCACCGGGGAGTGACTTCTGTGAAGGGCGGGATTGGGCATATCTGACCATTCTCTACCAGCCCATCCAGGGAACTGCAGAGCAAAGATTGCCCAGCAGAGGAGCCCTGATGGAATCGGGCAAAATGACCAGGCCCCAGAACCACGGATATACTCAGCCAGTGGTCCTCAAGGTCAAGACCGGAGAGGTGAGGCAGTGCCTAAAGCACACGCTGACAGGAGGTGCTCGCATGACCTTGACGGCCAGCGTGTCCTCACATTTTGTGTCCCGGGTGCCCCCTCTCCCTATCCTATAGCCCCAGCCCCAGGCTTCTGGAAGACTCTAAAACCTAGAACCCTTCAGCTCACCACACTCTTTGCAACTGGGCAGGCAGTTAAAAGGAAGTCGGCAACAGCTCATGTCCAAATTTGCCACATTCTTCCATTGGACACACGCTTATTGAGCACCTGCCAGGTGCCAGTTTCTGGGGATGTGAAATGAACAAATCAGACCAGTCTCTGCCCTGGGGAGCTTCCAGTCTGGCCTGTCTCCCTGCACATACCCAGGTCTGGGCCTCCATATCTGTGTGTCAGAGTCAGACGGGGCATATGCCTGTGTTGGAGCAGACCTATCGCTCCATGTGCATGCACGCTTGAGGAACACGCACTCACACACAATCAAGGGGGTCCTCAAAGGGTGAATATTTTTCAGAGAAGCTGCAGCTTCACTGGAAGGATGAGAGAGCACACCAAAGGTGGAGGAAGGGTCAGCCTGACGGGCTAGCTGGAAACTGCAGGCGGAAGAAAGGGAAAGCGAGTCGGGGTGGCAGAGCCTGTCCCTGGCGGGGCATTTCCATGCAGGAATGAGCAAGAAGCAGGTGACAGCAGGGAAGGCGCATGCAATCCTGAGCCAGCAGCTGGGCACAGGGCCAAGGAGGAAAAATGTCTGCTTTCTTAAGAGCTAGGGAGTGGAGGGAGGAGACAGGACCTTGAAGAAAGTCCAAAGACAGAGACCCAGAGCCAGGGTGAGCCCTTGAGACAGGAAGGAGCCTCCTGGCAAGGAGAGGGCAGGGGAATGAGAGCCAGCAGAGCTCCCGGGCAGCCCATCCGTCACTTCTGTCAGTCATCATCCACGGAACCACAAGCAAACTGCATTTGAATGAGAAGGAGAAGTGGCAGGAACTTTGTCTAGCATTTGCATAATATCAGGGCTCCTCCTCCCGGAATTGAGTCCAGTGTCCCAGCAGGAACCTGGTGTCATGCTAGACTCCTCTCGCCTTTGCCCCCTCTGCGCTTCAGTCTCCAACACCAGTCTACCTCCTCCTCCTCCTCCTCTTCCTCCTCCTTCTGCACCTCCTCTTCCTCCTCCCCCTCTCCTCCTCCTCTTCCTCCTCCCCCTCTCCTCCTCCTCTTCCTCCTCCTCCTCTCCTCCTCCTCCTCTTCTTCTCCTTCTTCTTCTTTTTTAAGATTTTATTTTCAAGTAATCTCTACACCCAATGTGGGGCTCAAACTCACAACCCCAAGGTCAAGAGCGCCAGGCTCCACCGGCTGAGCCAGCCAGGTGCCCTGAGACCAGTCTACCTTTGGAGGACTTCTGGAATCCTTGCCAGGGCCGCTGGCCTCCCAGGACCACTGTGCCCTGCTGTTAACAGTCTCTTGTCTGCCTGCCTCCCAGCTCCTTGATCCCTCAGATCTATTTTCTTTGCTAAAAACATACCACAGCACTCTTTTCCCTAAACCCGGCTATTGTCAAGACAAAACCCCATGTTCTTACTTTGACCTTCAGGATAAGACCACTACTCAACTTTGTACTCACTTCTGCTCCCCTCCTATAGCTCTACACTGTTGCCCTTTCATCCTTAAAGTCAACACCCCCTCCCACACACTCCCACCAGGGCTCTCTGGCCTCTGGGCTTCCTCAAATGCTCTTCCCTCTGCCTGGAACACACTCCTCGGACTAATTCCTGCCCAGACCTTCAGTTCTCAGCTTCTGCACTGCTCACTCCGGAAGCCTTCCCCGAATCCCCTACCACACCCCACGGTTAGGTGTTTCTGCCCCAATTCCCTGCCATGGCACTTGCCAGGTTACTGTTACTGGCAAATTATAGCAACTCCAATGGGGACAGTTCCCCTGTCTGTCTCGCGCAGACTCTGCCTGCAGGGTGACTCCCAGCACCCGTGTCACCAGCAAATATTTTTTTTGAGTGTCTGCAAAATGTCAGGTGCCACAAATAGACCCTGGGGAAATGATGGGGAATTAGTAAAGTTCTTGTCTTCACTGAGCTTCCACTCTTGGTTTTTGCATATCCCAGAGTTATCAGGGGGCACTGTTAGTTGTATTGTGGGAGAAGGAAAGTGAAGCAAAAGAGAGAGGGAGCCAGGAAGGGTGGAGAAAGAGAAAGAGAGAAAGAAAGGGAAGGAGGGAGGGAGGAACGGTACGATGGATGAAAGGTGGATTCCTGTCCAAACTTCTGAGTGAGGTAAGCCAAGCTCTTCACGGTTCTGGGTCCTGCCCTGTTCCAGAAGCTTCCTCATCTCTTTTCACTTTGCTGCACAGATTTTATGCTCCAGAGAAAATGCAGTTTCCCAACACACCATGATCTTCCCTACCCCGGAGCTTTTGCACACGCTGTGCCCCTTCAGAAATGCCTTTGCTGTCTTCACGGTTCCTGCTTGCCCTTCACGACTCAGCTCCCGTGTGTCATCTCCTGGTTCAAGTTCCATACTTCCTTCTCTGGGCCCCTGAGACGTAACACATACCTCCCTTGTGTGTGTCACATGGCATGCTAACTAGTCATCTATGTGCCATATCATTCTCCCACCGGACTGTGAGCTCCACGAGAGGAGAGACCAAGTCTTCTTTATCTCGGATCCCTAGATAGCCTAGACCTGAGTCTGACCCAGGACGGGTGCTTCAGCGTCTGCTGAACTGAATGGGAAGGTTTTTGATTCCAATACTGGGCCTTACTCACCACCTCATTTGTCCCCAAGCCCTGCTCAGGCTGACATGTTGCCAAGACCAAGTGAAGGGCTGGTCATCCGGTCTGCCCAGCCCTTGTGGGGCTCACCACATTTCCCAAGCTGGGATGCCTTTCCTCTGTCATGATGTCACACCCATCCTTACTTTCTTGTGGGTTCTCAACTCCAGTGTGCCATGGACCCTGGACCAGAAAATGGTCTTCGGGTCCTGAGCCCAAGCAGGGACCCAGAGTGTTCTAGTTACCTGCCTCCCCGGGTCCCTGTCACCTGCCCTTTCTTCCCTCAAACGTAACCACTAGCCTGACACCTAGCACTATCGATGTATTGTTGCAGTGTGTCTAAAGCAGAATCACACAACACACCCCTTTCTGAATCTGACTTCTTTCACTCAACATCATGTTTATGAGACCAGTTCATGTTGTCACATGTAACGACCCTGTCTTCATGTTCATTGCTGCCTAATATTCCATTAGAAGAATAGTTCATAATCTGTTTACCCATTCTACCTTTGATGGGCCTTTTGGAGGTTTCTGCTGTTTGATTTTTATACATGAGGCTGTTATGGATATTTTGAGGTCTCATGGTGCACAGACACGTGCATTTCTTTGGAGAGAAACCTAAAAAAAGCATTGCCGAGTCCTAGGGCAAGCGAGTGGTCAGCTTTAAAGATATTGCCAGTTGTCCAACATGGTGGCAAATCATTTTCTTTTAATTAAAGAGAAAGTCTAAGCTTACATAAACATCTTTCATACACGGTGGTGGCTGGTAATAGTATTTGACCGCAAGTAGGGGAAGGGGGTGTTTAGAGGATGTGGATAGAAGATACTTAAGTTTCACTCAGCACTCCTTATATAGTTGGAATTTTGAAGCTAAAGTCAAACCTAGTGCCAATTTTTTTTTTAATTAAGAAAGAAGAAGGAAGGGGAGAAAAGTCCACGTGCTTTTCCAATACCCTCTTGGGGTCTTCATAATAGACCCCTTGGTCTCCACTCAACTCCATATCCCCACCTAAAAGTGACCCTCCCTACCCCACGCCTCTGTTCTTAATATGGCAAGCTACCGGGGAACAGAGCACCTAGCCTGAGGAGGGAGGCTATCTCCACCAGGAAGGAGGACCCAACAGGCTGTAAGGAGCAGGCATTGCAGAGCCCAGGAGAGGACAGAGGAGGCCAAACAATACAAGCGGATGAACAAACAGAGCTAATCACACCCAAAATTCCCAAGGAGACACCACCGAAGGGAGGTGTGGTCTGGATTGGAGATGATCTGGAAAGACTTGCCAGTTAGGAAGGGCTCCAAAGGCAGGGTGACAAAGGGAAAGGGAAGAAAGGAGACACCACCCAAAAGTGTGGGAGGAGGTGCGAGGTGCACATATGTGGGCTGTGGGGCATTGCTCCCCTCCCCCTTCCCACTCAGAAGCTTCCACTCACACTTTAACTCACCTGGAGAACACTGAGCACTGCTCATCCAAGGACACCACCTTCTTCCCACCCCTCAATCAAGGTCCCACCTGTACCTCTGACCATAGCCCGGAGGAAAGGGCTGCTGAGCTGGGCCTAGGGGAAGGAGTCAGGGCCTCTGGCTGCATCTGCTTCTCTGAGAAGGGCTGAATAGGGAAGGTGACCAGCGCATGCGTGAGGCACCTTCTTCCCTCACTTGCTCACTGGCTCATTCCATGCTACGGGCCAGATTCAGGCTCAGCACGAGGGACTGGGGACCCAGGGGTGAAGAAGACACAGTGCTCTGTGAGTCCACGTGATTTTAGAGAGGGCAGGAGGGACCCCCCCCCCCAAATAATCCTTTCCCTCTAAATGACAAATTTTACAGAAAACTGCGCTAGTGGGAACACATTGCTGGGGCCCATCACAGGGGCCTGGAAAGTGAAAGCCCGACCCTGCAGCTTGAGCTCTGTGAGCTTCTCCTCTCAGTAAACCCAACTCACTGTAAAACTAAGGCACTGCCTCTTTCCTCTTTCTTTCTTTCTTTCTTTTTTTTAAGATTTTATTTATTTATTTGAGGGAAAGTGAGTGAGAGAGAGCACAAGCATCAGACGACCTGGGACGAAGGCAGATGTTTAACCAACTGAGCCACCCAGGTGCCCCCCTAAGGCACTGCCTCTTAGAAGTGCAGATATTAATGAAAGGAACCAGTTCTCAGGATATGGCTCAAGGGAAGGGTGCTGGGCACTGAGGGTGGGCATTCTGACAAGAAAGGGGTGGGAGTCCAGGAGGGGGAGGACCAGGGAAGATGGCGGTAAGAGAAGGTAGCTAAGGCTCCTCCCCCACCTGGTGGACACCCCACCCTTTAAAGCACAGATGTCATTGCTCACAGTGAATCTGCCTCCCTCTTTGGAGCCAACAGGAGCCACCTGCCCCCCCCCCCCCCACCACCAGCTTTCCCAGCAGTCAGGAACAGGGTGGAGCTTCCCTCCACCTGGGGTGCCTTATGAAGAGAGAGCAAGGTCCCAGGAAGGGGAGAGTGAGCAGACTCATTCTACACCAACCCTGTCAACCCTGTGTGGACTTTCCTGCTCCGGGTTTCCATCTTCACTCTTTTCCAATGCAGACGTTGGAATAAATCAATTTATACCAACGAAAGGCTTATGGAAGCCCAGGGTGTCCCAAAGTCTTCTTAACCAGGGATTTCTAGTCAAAGGAGATGATGGGTCTCTTTCCATGTCAGTGCCTTATTACTTCAACAAATTAAATAATCACTTTTCTCACCCTGAGGCTTTCTAATTATGACACAAAAACTATAAAGTAGAAGTTTGATAAATTGACTTCCCCCAAAAATGTTTTTTTTTTTGATTTTCAAATTTCTGTGTGGCAGATGCTATCATAAACAAAACCAAAGGACAAGCAACAAACTTGGAAAAGTATTTGTGGTTAACATCATAAACAGATAGTTAATTTCCCTAATATATACAGCTCCTACAAATATAGAGATCCTACAAATCAATAAGAATCTAATCTAATATAGATAATCTAATAATCAATCTAATATAGAGCTCCTACACATCAATAAGAAAAAAGCCCAACAATCTTCAACAGAAAAAAAGAGTAAGCAAAGGACATCAACAGACAATCCACAGAAAGAAAAAGTTTGAATGGCTCAAACATTTGAAAAGATGCCCAGTTTCAACTGCAATGAGGGAACTGCATATTTAAACAAGCACCAACATACGGTTCCTACCTACAAACATCAAACATTTGTCCGTATACTGATTTGGCAAAGATATGTAGAAACAGCACTCAGATCTTTCTGCTGAGCATGTAAATTGGAACAAATCCACTGGAGAACAATTTGGCTACAGCCCTCAAAATTATAAATGCACTTTCATTTGACCTAACCATTCCACTTTGCTTTTGCAGTTTTTGCATTTGAAACCACCTGACCATATTAACTGTTTGAAAGTAAATTGGAACAAATTAAAAACTTCTCCCTAGGGAGGTATGAGAGCCTATGAGGGGAGCCCACAGTCTTTGTGGCTCAGTGGGGGTGAAGCCACTTACTCAGCTACGGGAGATAGTTGATGTCTGTTTTTTGACCATTAAACAAATTTAAACCATTTTCAGATACTGTTGTTTATTGTTTTATGTCTTTCTAAGACGGCTGGTTGGTTAGGAAAGGGAAGGAGAAAAATTACTGATTCTAGAGTATAAGCACCCGATATGGGCTTTGGCAGTTTGCCTCCCAGTGTTCATCAGCAGATCTGCAATTTGCATTCATCTGATCAAAATTATTTTTAAAGCACAACAAGCTGTCTTGGGCTCTTATTATTAAACAATATTTAAATGAAACAAAAAGGGCTGATTCCTTCCAACCTGGCTGTGCTTTTATTGGAAATGGAGGCTATGTATAGCCTCCCTGTGTTATATGTGCAGATACACTTAGGAAAAGCAGTCTGAGGGACACCTGGGTGGCTCAGTTGGTTGATCATCTGCCTTTGGCTCAGGTCATGATCCAGGGGTCCTGGGATTGAGCCCCAGGTCCGGCTCTCTGCTCAGCAGGAGCTTGCCTCCCCCTCTGCCACTCTCCCTGCTTGTGTTCTCTTTCTCTCTCAAATAAATAGGCAAAATCCTTTAAAAAGAGGGGGGAGGGGAAGTGACCTGAAACCTTCTCTCCCATCAATCATGTGCAAACCAAGACTTGAAACATATGACAAGGAGCCAGATGATTCTTCATGATGTGAAATACAAGAATTCCACAAGTTATGTCCTGAAAACAGTTTTCTGCAATTGAAAATACTATCAAAGTCACTTTTAAATACGTTCAGTCCCTAATGGACACACACAATAACTTGTCATTTTTGAATTTGTCTGACAAAGCATGCTTTTCCTTCAGTAGTAAGCTCACTTACCTTGAAAAACCTCAAAATTAGTCCTTATACATTACAAGTATTTAAAAGAATTCTATAATATAACTGTAATAATACATTTCAAAGATGTAATTTTTTAACTGAAAACACTGTGCTTTGAAAAAAGTGCTGAAAGGACCATTTAAAAATATTTCAGGTAATTCCCAACATTATACATTAGTGTTGAGGGTGTCGGAGACTTTTGAATAATTGAGACAGGGGACATTATCTATGTTTTTGTTGGCTTCCGAGACCTAACAGCCAGATGTGTCATCGCTCAGCATCTGGGCTGCCCAAATACTGACCCCTGGGGAGACACCTAAAGGCAGCCAGGCAGGAGTTAAACATTTCCTTGTAGATACTTCCTATCTGCAGCAATTTATAAGTTATCTTGATCTCGCTTGAGCCTTGTGAAATTTCTATTATCTATATTTATCTGCTATCTACCTATCTACCTATCTGTCTTCTGTTACCTATCATCTATCTATCTATCTATCTATCTATCCATCACCTATTGTCTGTCTATCTATCTATCTAGTTTTTCCCACTTTACAGATGAAAATACTGAGGCCCAGGGAAGTTTACGTCATTTGCCTGAAGTTACACAGGTGTCAAAGCCAGGTTTAAAGCTCTCCTTGACCTGTCTCTTAGAGGTAACTATAACAGTCCCAGCTCCTCCCCGCCCACCACCACCACAGACACCTACCCCCACACTGTTCACCCCCTTTGCATTTGAGGACAAACCTGGTGCTTTTACGATAAAAGGAGCTCAGAGCAATGGTGGGTGGGGTCTGGGAGGAAGTTGGAGGCTGAAGTGTGGTTGGCCTGTAGATCCCTTAGTGGGGGGCCAGGAGCAGAGGGCCTGGGGGCAGAGGGCATCAAAGTCAGCAACTGCAGTTCTGCTCCATGAACAAATAAATGGCTGATGCTTAGCAATCATCTGTGCCTGAGGGAGCCAAAGCCCCTGGAAAGCTACTTGACTGGGCCCCATAAATGTTTAAGCACTCGGGTGCTGGTAAGGACTAAGTAAGTGTGGGGGGTATTCAGGTGCGAGAAGCATGGAAAGGGAGACTTTAACCCTAGGGCTGAGTAGTCTCCTCTCCCCGTCCACTGCCATCATCGGCCTCAAAGGTCAGGAAAGGGCTGCCTGGGTCAGGCTGAGCCCCACCCCAGGAGGAGTAGTGAGAGACCCTAGAGTCCAGGAGCCCCCTCCCCTCTCTCATTTAACCGAGGTCAGTTCAGTCAGAACTAGGCATTGAATTGGGGCTTAGGCAGTTCTTTTCTGGGGGTCACACTCTTCTGGGTTTGTAGCTGTCTGACTTTATTCCTCCCCATTCCTTTACCACCTCCTAACAGGGCTACTCCCTGGGCCTCTGCTTCCCGGGTCGACCTCAGTCCCTCCCGGGCATGGAACCACTGATCCCTGAAGGGTCTAACATCCGCTGGCCCAGCCAAGTGGAAAACAAGAGTGAGTGCAGCTGAATCACGGGGGAAGGCATCCAAGTAGGACCAAGGTCCCAGGTCTGCTCTCCCCTTGGTGGAGGACACTGGGCTTCCCAAATGAGGTTGCTGTCAACTGGGAGCCCTTGTCTTAAACCACCATTACCCTTGGCCACCAACAACTTCATCAACACCATCTGAAGGCTGGGCAGGGTATTGTACAAGTGGAATCTGAAGTGGACAGCATGCTGCTCAAGTGGGATTTCTTTCCAGGTTTTCTGTCCATCGTGGATTTAAAGCAGTTTCTCTGAGCGCCGCAGGAGAGCTCTTAGCCCTATGTGGAGAGTGAAAGCTGCCATTGCATATCCACTCTCACTTTCTTCCTTATTATACTGGGAGGTATTGTGGGAGGTGATGAGGTACACAGCTTAAAACAGACAAACATTTCCCAGACTCCCTTTCACAGCAGGATGGCTGATGAAGCACTGATGGTGAGGGAGCGGGAAGGTTTTGGGGGAAATGCAGTGAGCATCCTAACTGAGCTGACAGGTGCCTTTTGCCATATCTCCCTCGTTCCTCAAACTTGGATGTGCTGGCTGGAGCTCCAGCTGCTCTCTTGGATTATGAGGTGACCCAAAAGATAAAGACCCACGCAAAGGATGGAGAGAGACACAGCTGGAAGGAGCCTGGGACATCACGACAACACGGAGCTGATGCTGAAACTGTAAACACTAGCTTATCTATGGAGTTCTTCTACAGAAGAGAAAACAAAACTCTATCTTACTAATTCACTATCATTTTGACTCTCTCTTACTAGCAGCCAAATGCAATTCCTAACTGAAACATTGAGCTTCCCTAAAATTCCCTCCAAACAGACATAGGGTCCTTTTCTCCAAAGATCTCAGCCAAGAGGGGATGATGTCACGCATTGTGGTCTTTGGGCATCGGACGGGATGGACTGGGGGTAGGAGCAGCGCAGACAGAATGTGCTCTACGTGCTCAAGCCTGAGACACCATCTACCATCATGGCATCATCCTCAACAGATGGGGGTGGGGGAGTGAGTCCTCATCACTCCGTTGTTAGAAACAAAACAAAACCCTTAGAATCAAGGTTGACTTCCTATCCTGGATCTATAAGGATCAGCTTCTCCCTGCTTGCTCACCCTTCCAGAAGCTTTCTGGGCTGACCAACGAAGAGCCAGTAAGCCTCCAGTTATCACCCCTCTCTGGTATCTGTTGGAAGCAGATGCCCCTGATTGCCTGCCTCGCATGCCCTCCGGGCACAGGTCTGCTAGCAGCCACAGCTATGGTGAACAGTCCCATGGAAGCTGCTCTCTGCCCCAGGATCTCCCCCAACATCTCAGCAGCCTGTTTGAGCTGTGCTCAGGTGGCACAGCAGAAATTTGATCTGGACTCATGTCATCCTAAGGCTGGGGCTCTTTGCCCTGGCTACAGCGGGATACCCTGGAAAGCTTTGGAAAAGAAACCCTGCCGGGTTCCCATTCCCAGTTGCCTTTCTCGATGCCGGGAGTAGAGTTAGAGTCATAGTCTTTGGAAAGTTCCCTGGGGATTCTAAAGGTCATGCAGGCCCGAGAGCCACTTTTCTGAGGCCTGGCACATTTGATTCCCTCAGCAATTAGAGTTACTCATTGTTGACCTCTGGGCCGGAGGGTCAATTTCTTTGAGCCTCAACTGAAAAACGGGTATAAAAATACTTAGTCTGTCTACCTCGCGAGGCCAGTAGGATACTAATGGTTACCCAAGCTTCCCTCTCCTTCCCCGCTCCTCCGTCTCCCCTGCTTACAGGAGGGTGAGTGCGCGGGGCAGCCAAGGAAGGGAGACCATGAGGGGTAAGGGTTTGCACAGAACCATGTGTCTGACTGGAGAGAACTCAGCTCAGAGAGTGTGGGCACAGGAAGTAAATACATTGGGGATAATGGGAGCTAAGTTTCTCACTGTCAGAGACGTGCTTTACCTGCACATGGAGAGAGGGAAAGCTAGAAGGATCTGGAGCTTCGGGGTTGGGATAGGAAGTATTGGTATGAGCTCATGGTTTTCAAATACATCCACACAGGAGTACGTGGGTGGCTCAGCTGTTAAGCGTCTGCCTTCGGCTCAGGTCATGATCCCAGGGTTCTTGGATCAAGCCCCACGTCAGGTACCCAGCTCAGTGGGAAGCCTGCTTCTCCCTCTCCCACTTCCCCTGTTTGTGTTCCCTCTCTAGCTGTGTCTCTCTCTGTCAAATAAATAAATAAAATCTTTAAAAAGGAAAAATAAATAAAATAAAATACATTCACACAGATAGATACTGAAAGAGTTGTGGGTATCTCTGTATTAAGTATTATGTGTATATGTATGTATTGTATGTATAAACAGTCAGAACTCACTTTTATTTAGATACAAAAAATACATACAACATTGTATCTGTTTCAGGAGCCCAATATAATGGCTTGATATTTGTATATATTGTGAAATAATATTGTGGTGACAATAAGTCGAGTTAACCTCGGTCACCACAGATAGTTACAAATTTTTTATCTTGTGACAAAAACTTTCAAGATCTCTTCTCATCAATTTTTCCTATTTTTTTTTTGTTTTTGGTTTTTTTGTTTTTTAGAGAGAGAGGGAATGTGAGTGGGGGTGGGGTCAGAGGGAGAGAGGAAGACGGAGAGAGAATCTTAAGCAGGCTCGGTACCCAGGACAGAGCCCTATCCAGGCTTGGTCTCATGACCCTGAGATCAGGACCTGAGCTGAAACCAAGGCTTGGACGCTTAACGGACTGAGCCATGCAGGCATCCCAAGCAACTTTCAAATATGCAATACAGTGTTATTAACTATAGCCACCATGTGGTATATTACATCCCTGGGTCTTATTTATTTTATAGCTGGAAGTTTGTACTTCCTAATACTGCTCATCTGTTTTGCCCACCCCCCTATGCCCTACCTCTGGCAATGACAAATCCGTTTTGTCCATCTATGAACTTGGGGGTTTGGGCGTTTTTTGTTTTTTAAGATGCCGCACATAAATGAGATCATATGGTATTTGTCTTTCTCTGTTTGACTTATTTCACTTAGCATAATACCATCTAGGTCCATCCATGCTGTCATAAATGGCAAGATTTTCATTTTTTTCTATAGCTGATAATATTCTATTATTTCACATGTATATAAAACAACTTTTCATCCACTCATCCATCGTTGATGGACACTTGGGTTTCTTCCATATCTCAGCTACTAAGTAATGCTGCAGTAAGCATGGGTTTTGCAGATATCTTTTTGAGTTAGTGTTTTCGTTTTCTTTGGGTAAATATCCAGAGGTGGGATTGCTGGATCACACAGTTGTTCTATTTGTACTTTTTTGAAAACCTCGATACTGTTTTCCATAGTAACTGCACTCATTTCCATTCCCTCCAACAGTGCACAAAGGGTTCCCTTTTCTCCACAACTTTGTCAACCCGGGTTGTTTCTTGGCTTTTTTGGCCATTCTAACAGGTGTGAGATGATATCTCCCTGCACTTTTGATTTCCATTTCTCATTTCCCCGATGATGTTAAGCAACTTCTCATGTGCCCGCTGGCCATCTGTATGTCTTCTTTGCAAACATGTCTGTTCAGATCCTCTGCCCATGTTTAATCAGATTGGTTTTTGGCTATTGAGTTGTATGAGTTTTGATCCTTATTATTCCATATTTGCAAATGCACCTACTCACTAAAACATATTTGCAACCCCCAAAGTAAACACTCGGAGCACTTTTGAGGTTATGGATCTGCAGAGAGGTAAAAAATTTTAGTTTGTCCCGGTAAGTGTCTCAGTTGAGGTCAACAAGGAATGCTTCATCTCCTTGTTTCAACTCTCATGCTGTCAACAAGTGTCCTTGTCATGGTCTCTTTAGGGCCACCTTGTTCTCATTTGGGTGCTTTCTGTTGGTGTTGCTATTTAAAACAGCGCCCGAGCATAGAGCTAAAGTGCGTCTAGTGTTGAGCAGGTAGGAAAGCCACCATGTGTCTCATGGAGGAAATACATGTTAGACAAGCTTTGTTCAGGCACAAGTTATAGAGCTGATGCCAGTGCATTCAATGTCCATGAGTCAACACTATCTATTAAATAAGATGTCTTTAATAACATTTGTAAAAGATTTTATGTATTTATTTAACAGAGAGAAACACAGCAAGAGAGGGAACACAAGCAGGGAGAGTGGGAGAGGGAAAAGCAGGCTTCCCACAGAGCCAGACGCCAGCCTCAATCCCAGGACCCTGGGTTCATGACCTGAGCTGAAGGCAGCCGCCCAATGGCTGAGCCACCCAGGTGCCCCAATAAGGTGTCTTTAAACAGAAACACACATAAAACAAGGTTATGTATTGATTGTTTGGTAGAAATGCGACCAGAAGCTCACAGGAGCCTAACCTTGTATTTATTCTAAGAGCAATGGTTCAGTGCTCACTAATTCAGTGTTGGCAAACTTTATAAAACACAATCACTGTGAATGAGAGTGGCTGTATATACATGTATGTCTTAGTTCTATCTTTTCAGAGGGTCTAGAAGTAATGAGTAATAATGTCCCTGTAACAACTCACTGAGCACCCAAAGCTTGGTTTCTAAATATCACCCTCCACTAAAAGGAACAAGGATTCCTTGTAGAAGTGGCTGATTCCAAGGCTGGAGCAGGGACAGGACAAGTGAGCCTGGAACGCTTTATTGCACCAGACAGTAAGGAAATGCTCAAAGCACTATAGAGACATGGCAAAGGAGCCAACCTGAAGGGGGTCTATCTGGCTCAACTTGGGAAAATTTAAACACTAAAATAAATAACAATTTTAATGCATTTCAACTGATTAGATAAAATAGGAATCCACGAGCCCATTCTGACATAAACAAACAAACAAACAAATGGGGGAGAGAGGAAGGTTTTCCTTGTAGTCGCATCCCAACCAACAAATGACGGACAGAATGCCAAAAATGGAAACGTTCCCATTTGGCAACCAAAGTAGTAGTGTTTGACTGAGGAGTTGTCAACAGATGTTAAAGCTGGTGGGCAGAAGTTCGATGAGGATCAGGAGATTGGCATAGTGTTAATTACTACACAGAGATGGTGACTATGTGGGGTGGGAGGCTGGCACACATCGACCAGACCACAGGATGAAGGCACAGAGTCCTATCTGTGGTGTTTCCGTCAAGAATGAATAAGTGGCCTGGGGCTACTCAAGAGAAAACATCAGATGCACCCAAGTTGAAGGTCATCCTACAGCATAGAAGGCCTGAACTCTTTAGGTCTGCTAAGGACACAAAGGGCAGGAAAGATGGAGAAACTTCTAGACTGAAGATCGTTGAGACATGACAACTAAACGCAATGCACAGTCTATCCTGGACCACGGAAGGAAAGAGACATGGGCAACATTTGAACAGAGTCTGTGGACTGAATAGCAGTCTTTACGTATGTCCGTTCCCTTATCTGGAGAGCCGTAGAGTGATTCATAGGAGAGTTGTTTGGGTTTGGTTTTTTTGTTTTGGCTTTTGGTTTTGTTTTGTTTTGTTTTTCGGTATTTAGGAGTGATGGGCATTATGTCTGCAGCTTGCTCTGAAATTCAGAAAAAGATTAGTGGGTGGATCTAAAGGGAGAGGGTGACAAAGCAAGTGTGGTGAAATGTTAAAGAATCTGGGTGAAGGGATAAGGGAGTTCTTAGTATTGTTCTTGCAACATTCCTATAAATTTGAAATGATTTCAAAATAAAATTTTTTTTAAAGAGTGGACGGAAATGTTTCAGAAAATGCAGAGAAGGTAAGAAGTGGACTGTTGTTATACTCTTTTTTTTTTTTTTTTTTGGTATGTGGGATTATTCCAAAAGGGTGTGCCCTGTGTGTGGGGGTGGTGGGGGTGTTGCCACGGAGTGTGTGCTTATTTATTTTCCATCCCCCAGATTAACCCCTTGTCCCCCAGGGCAACAGGTGATGCAATCTGCACTGGGAGTAGGGAGGGGCCACACCTGGGCAAACACCAAGCCTGGGCTCAGCTGGGATGAAGCCAGCACCCAAGTCTTTATGACTCTTCATGCCTTATCACCCCTTCCTGTCACAACTGAGTGCTCCCCTGCCATCTGTTTATACAGACACTCATAAAACATACAGCCACATGCCTGGCTTGCTCGGAGTCTTGGGAATATCGATACAGTGACGCTGGCTAGAACAACTTGTTTCCCACTTCCCCAGCACAGTATGTCCACCCCCTCCATCTCAGATTGGACAGAAGACCCCCAGACAGACAGTAAGTTCATGGTGGGGTGGGATTGATGGCAAGTCAATGATTATGGGCCCTAAAGGGGTAAGATCTGACACAGGGCTATGAACAGGCATTTATTTAAGCAATAACAGTGTAGAAGAATGCTATCGGGCAGAGAAAGGTGAGAAAAAGGAAGGGCACGGTCAGATGACCACCACTGCCTTCGTCATCGTCATCACCACCATCCTCATCATCACTGTTATGGGTTGAGCCGTGTCCTTCCCAAAACGTTCAAGTCCTAACTCCCAGGGCTCAGAAATGTGACTTTATCTGGAAAAAGGGTCTTTGCAGATGATCACGATGAGGTCATTAGGGTGGGGCCCTAATTCAATATGACTGGTGTCCTCGGGAAATCTGGACACGAAGGGAGACAAACACACACTGGGAGAATGCCATGGGAATGTGTAAGCAGAGATCAGGGTAATGGGTCAACAAGCCAAAGAACACCAAAGGTTGTCAGCAAACCACTGGAAGCTAGGAGAGAGACAGGGACCTGAGTCTTTCTCCTACTTTCAGAAGGGCCCAGCTTCGCCAGCACCTGCAGCTGAGGCCTGCACAGACCGTGAGCCAATGAACTTCTGCTGCTTAAGCCACCAGTGTGCGGTACTTTGTGACAGCAGCCCTAGGAAATGAATACAGTCTCCATTACCATCAGCAGCAGCATCACTGCCCCCCCAACCCCCCATCATCGTCATCACCACTATCCTCATCATCATCACTGTCATCTAACTAACTCAGATGAGGCTAAGCTCAGGCCGTTGCTGCTCTGAGCCCTTTGTTGACACAAACTCATCTAAGCCTCACAGCAGGAGGCAGGCCCTAGGATGATCCCCATTTTCCAGAGAATATGAAAATCAAGCTGAGAAAGGTCAGATCATCTTTCCAAGGCCACACAGCCAGAAGGGGTCTGTGTGGTGGCTTTGGCACTCCCCGAGGACTGTTCCTTTCCTCTCCTCTCAACAGCCACCCTCCTCTTTAGCATTTGGCTGCTGGGAATGTGTCCCGATCTCACCTCCTCCTGCCAGAGGAGGTGAGATCAACTGAGCAAATGCTGCAGCATCGTTTCCGTGCTTCATAGGTGCTGAAGCACCCACAGGAGCACGTGGGCATCATGTACTGGGGACATGCCAGGCAGGAGTCCTGCCCCCAGTCCTGCTTTGCTCTTTGCCCTTAGAGTGCCTGTATCCCTGCAGACAAGACTGGCCCGGTCCTGATGCCAGCAACCATCAGCAGAGGTGTCGATCACCTTTGGATACGGTCTGCAGGTGGATTATGATGGGTTTTTATTGCTTCGGTTGATAACCAGGGATATTAGCCAGGAATATGGTAACCGTGACTCAGAAGGAAATCAATCTGAGCTGTGTACAGGTATTCTCGATGACTACTAGAAACGGCGCAGGATGTTTGGATTTCCATGAGCAGGGAATGCATACCGTTCTCCACATTTCCCACTGCTTCCCATGGTGCCTAGCACCATTCTCAGCACATTCTCAGCGGAGGCGCTTGGGTGGTTCTGTCGGTTAAGTGGCTGTCTTCAGCTCAGGTCATGCTCCCAGGGTCGTGGGCTCGAGTCCCACATCAGGCTCCTTGCTCAACGGGGAGGCTGCTCCTCCCTCTCTGGCTCCCCCACTGCTTGTGCTCTTTCTGTCTAATAAATAAATAAAAGCTTAAACAACAACAAAAATGATTCCATTGATGTTTAGGTGAACCCACCCAGAGCCCATAATCTTTTTTTTTCTTTTTCTTTTTATTGAATTTACTTGTCCTCCCATCCCTTCCCATCTGTTTCCTAATACTTAGTCCTTCTGTAAAGGGTCAGTCACGATCAGTTTCCAGAACTGTAATAGGATTCTCAGGTTTGGGCTATAGTTGGTACTCTTTCAGCCTTGTGTCCAGCTGTTGCAGAGCCTACAGCTGCTTGCAGGGCAGAACGTGCAGGTGCTGGCAGACTGCAGGTGTTTATAGAACCTGGTGTTTATAGAACCTGTCACTTTTTGCAAAGCCTATAGCTGTTCACAGATCCCACAGATGTTTGCAGAACTCCCCCATCTACAGAGCCTGTCATCCGTAAATGTTTAAAAAATTTTAAACCACAGTTGAAAACTGTAATTTCTTTAAAATACACAGCTGTTTGAAGAGCTTGAAGGTGTTTGCAGAGCCTGTCATTGTTTGTAAAGACTGAAGCTCTTTCTGGAACTCTTTGTTATTTGCAGATCCGTAGGTGTTTGAAGAATTTGTTGGAGGTGATCTAGTACACCTGCTGGATGCTTGGCTTCTGGCAGAGCTTTCTTTTCTGAGCTAACAATGGACAACTTATTAACACCCAGACTATGTGCCCCGTGCGATGCCCAGAGATTTGAAGGATACAGGATTTTGAAGAAAGGTCCCTGGAAAAAGAAATGGTTTTCCATACATTTGGAGGAAAATCACAGAGCATACATGGACAGGAGAACAACCCACAACAGGGGCCCAGGGTTCGATGGCTGTGAGCTACTCCAGGATCAGCCCAATTGTTCTCTGCATACATCTGTTCCAGAACAGCACAGCTATAGTCCACGCAGACCCTTCCCATGCTGTACCCCATCCCCATCCCATGCCCACAGCCTTTAAGCTGCAGTCTACCCTCTGCATCATACCAAATTATGCAACTGTCTGTCCTTCCATTTCCTCATGAAAACTCTTTTCTCTCGGGGTCCTGATCCTAATGAACCCTCCAGGAGATTTGGGAATAAATGTACTGCAAGTTCTTAACCACTGGGATGTGCTACCATGAAAGGACGGTCACATTTTGCAGTAAGAACCGCAGAGGCTGCCATGCCTTCACCCAGCAGCATGCCCCCTGATGGTGAGATCTGGGGCACACTGGCAGGCAGCAGGCATTAATGGGGTGCCTGGCAATCTGGCTGCCTGTGGGGAAGGCTTGCCCTGCAGGTGCGCCCCACTTTTTGGCCACAGCTGTAGTCTGATTGAATCTCTGCTAATCAAATACTCTTCTCCAAGTGACTCATATGCCCATTTCAGAGTAAGGACGCACCTGGAATGAGAAGTGGTTCCAGTCCAGGCATGAGCCGCAGGACGGTTCAGCTGGGTCACAGCAGTGATTTTTATTGAACAGAAAGATCTGCCTCCTCTACGTGTTCATATGTGTTTGTTTTCTTAAATATCAACCTGGACTCTGACTCAGTGGGGGTAATTGATAGTTGTTTCAGTTCCAGTGTTCTGCTCAGAGGCTCATCCAGTTCTCCTCAGTTTCTGTTTGGCCCCTGGTACTAGTTTGCTTCCTTGTCCCAGTGAAGCTCCCTCTTCCTCTCTAAGAGCTCGGAAGCCAGCCGTGCTGCTAACATCTTGGGTTTCCAGCCCGGGAGCAGGAGTGGGCTGTTGATCCACTTGGAAGAAGACAACCACCATCTGGGTGCTGGGACCCCCAAATTTGTCTCTTCAAATTTCCAAATTCCTAGTCCTTTGGTCTCACCGCCCTCCGGGCTGATTCTGCCAGGTATGCCAAGAGCACCTTCCATGTAAAAAGCCCCAGCGTGAGCTCATTATCAACCCCCACCCCACTCTACTCTCTCCACCTTATTCTCTAGTTTGCCGTGCATCCAGTTGTCCAGATAAAATGCATCCTTTCTATCTGAGTCTGACAATCCTACCTCCAGAAGGTCCCTCTCTCTTCCCATTCTGCTGACCATAGAGCGTGCCCATCTCCTCCTTACCAGGGCAAGGCAGACGCCTCCTCCCCGCTGTCATCATCTCCAGTGCAGACCTCAAGGATCAGCATTCCATCGGTCATCCAATATTTATTGAGCACCTATAATGTGCACATCACAGGGATGCCACTGAGAACAAGACAGACACAGCCATATCTCAAGGAGCTTGCAGTCAGTAGGGTCTTTCTTTTTGTCTGGAAAGAATGCTTCTTTGCTGTTTCATTTAATATTTTAAATACACAAGGAACAGATGTTCATAGAGAAATAACTAGAAAATGAACTCAAGCATAACCAAGGGGGGGAAAATCACTTTTTTTATTGAGGTGTAATTGATATAAAACAGTGAATAAGTTTAAGGTGTACTACCTATCAACTTGATACATTTATATATTGCAACATGATTACCACTATAGGGTAGGGAACACTTCTATCACATGACAAAGTTATTGTTTCTTTTTTGAAATGAGAACATTCAAGAGCTAGTCTCTTAGAAATTTTGTAAAAATTCTTAAACCTCTTAAACCTACCCCTCTTTTGAACTTCTACTACCTACCTCCCCCAAATACATTGTTACCCTTTGGCTTTATATCTTTCCAGACGTTTTTCTCTTTCCTATTCCAATTTTTTTTTAAAGATTCTATCCACCCACTTGAGAGAGAGAGAGAGTGAGTGATGAGGAGGGACAGAGGGAGAGAATGAGAGAAGCAGACTCCCCACGGAGCAGGGAGCTTGATGCGGGGCTTGATCCCTGTACCCTGAGATTCTTACCTGAGCCAAAGGCAGATGCTCAACCAACTGAAACACCCAGGCTTCCTTATTCCAATGTTTTTAAACACAACTGATGTTTCTTTATACTTCTTTATACTTTATACTGATGTTACTTTATACTTCAGATGCATTTCTTTATTCAGTAAATATTTATCATGAAATGCCACCATATGCCGGGCACTGCGTTAGGGGCCCGGGATACAGAGATGTACAATCTAGTGGAGGAGACAGACATGGAGCAAGGAATCATACAAATTAATATATGATTCTCAACTGTGATGCTTCTCATGAAGCCAGGGTACAGGAAGCCTGAGTGCCTGTGATGGGGGCCACTAGCTCTCTTGGGGCCTTGGGGCAGTCAGGGAAGCCTTCTCCAAGGAAGAGTAGCTTGTCAGGATGAAGGGATAGAGAGGAGAGTGTTTGGGGAGGTAGAGACGGAAGATTCTGGAACAGGGCTGACTTACCCATTAGCTGTGGCTGGGAGAGTGTCCCAGGCCCACCAGATTACAAAGAGCCCATGAAAACATTTTTATTTTAAAACAGAAGAAAAAAGACAAACTTTTCAGTGGAAGAAATTGTTTTAAATATGATGTTCATGTATTGGTCTTTATATTAATACCTTTGTAAGATATCACTTATAAAGAAAGGGACCCACACAGGCTAAACCTCCCACGGAAGTCACAAGGTCGTCCTGGCACAGAGGGTGGCTGGGTCCCATGTGGGTAGGCTGGGAAGATGGTGGGAGACGTGGCCAGAGAGGAAGGTGAGGACTGGATCTATTGAGGCCTCGGTAAGAACACGGGACTTCGTCTCAAGCCTCAACAGAGAAGCAACAAGATTCTTTCGGCGTTTTAATCCTTAAAAAGAAAATGTTTCTTTTTAAGCCACAATATCCTATTACACCTTAAAAATGTTAACATCTGGTAACGAATAACAGTGATGGCTGCACGACATGGTGAATGTATTGAATGCCGCTGAATCGTACATTTAAAAACAGGTTAGGGGAGCTTGGGTGGCTCAGTCGGTCAAGCATCCAACTCTTGATATCAACTTGGGTCATGATCTTAGTGTTGTGTGACCGAGCTGCGAGCCCCGCGTGGATGGACTCTGTGCTCAGCGGGGAACGTGCTTGAGATTCTATCTCTCCCTCTACCTCGGCCCCTCTCCCCCGACTCTCTCTCTCAAGTAAAGAAATCCTTA